>NW_005054584.1:99970-111944 GCF_000277835.1 Geospiza fortis
TGCCTGTGCATTTGGGACACAAGGTGTGAACAGGGACATTCCAGGTGTGGGGAATCCCAAGGAAAAGTGGGAGGGGTGCCAGCCTGTCCCTGGCTCTCTGAGGGGTGCCAGCCTGTCCCTGATGTCCTGCTGTGTCCCCAGGGGTGCCACCCTGTCCCTGGCTCTCTGAGGGGTGCCAGCCTGTCCCTGATGTCCTGCTGTGTCCCCAGGGGTGCCAGCCTGTCCCTGGCTCTCTGAGGGGTGCCAGCCTGTCCCTGATGTCCTGCTGTGTCCCCAGGGGTGCCAGCCTGTCCCTGGCTCTCTGAGGGGTGCCAGCCTGTCCCTGATGTCCTGCTCCCCAGGGGTGCCACCCTGTCCCTGGCTCTCTGAGGGGTGCCAGCCTGTCCCTGATGTCCTGCTGTGTCCCCAGGGGTGCCAGCCTGTCCCTGGCTCTCTGAGGGGTGCCAGCCTGTCCCTGATGTCCTGCTGTGTCCCCAGGGGTGCCAGCCTGTCCCTGGCTCTCTGAGGGGTGCCAGCCTGTCCCTGATGTCCTGCTGTGTCCCCAGGGGTGCCAGCCTGTCCCTGGCTCTCTGAGGGGTGCCAGCCTGTCCCTGATGTCCTGCTGTGTCCCCAGGGCCCGGAGGCGCGGGCTGGCTCCAAGGCGGGCTCGGCGCGCGCGGGGCAGGCGCAGAGGAACTCCACCAACGCCACCCGCATCCCGGCCAAGACCCCCACGGCCCCCAAGACCCCTCCCAGCTCCGGTAGGTGACGGTGGCAGCGTGTGCTGGGGGCTGGGTGGTGCTGCTGGGCAGTGCCAGGGGTTACTGACCAAACCCAGCCCTCTCCTGGGGCTCTGAGCCCTTCCAGGTGCTGCTCAGTGCCTGTGTTCCTGCAGTCTCCGGTGTGTAGGAGAGGCCAGTTGCTTTATCCCCTGGGATTTCCTCAAATTTGGAAGATTTAGGCAGCTCCATTTTTTTAATCCATCTGCTCGTTTTCTCCCTGATGATATTCACAAAGAGCAGGGGCAAGAGGATCAATTCTTCGATTGCAGGAATGGAGATTAGCCCATTTTGCTCAGAGAAGAAAACCCCAGAAAGCATCAGGCATTGTGAATTTCCATTAAAATGGTGCATTTCACTGGATGTATACATACATTTCATACTTAACCAGAGCTGCATAAAACCTTAAATCAATTAATTTTCCAGCTTTATTATGTTTAAGCATCTTTCTCATTCACTAAACAGGCAGAAAGGAGCAGAAAAAGCCACCTCCTGCAGCAGCAAAGACTGAGAAAGGTGATGTTTAAGGGTCTTCTTTTCTTCTTTCGTTTCCTTTCCAAACTGGGGACAGTGCTAAGCTGCTCAGCGATCAGCCTTAGTTAATTGCAGAAAATAATTTTGCGAAAGCGCTTCCAAATTTCTAATAGAAAAGTGGTTCTGAGTGTCTTTTGTCTGTAATTCATCGTGCCACGCTCGGGTGGGGAGCCTTACTGATGATCCAGGCAGTGGAGACCATCTTCCTTCTGGGATATTAGGAAATTGCCTTTGAATCACAGTCTTTCCTTCAAAATGGAGTAGAAGAAAGTGCAGCCAGCAGCCTCCCCCTGCGCTGGGCTGTTGGGTGGGCTCTGGGACGAGGCAGAGCAGCCCCCAGGGGCAGCAGGGGAGGGCTCCTGACCGGGGCTGTGCTGTGTGCAAACTGCAGGTGAGCAGCCCAAGTCTGGAGACAGAAGCGGTTACAGCAGTCCCGGCTCCCCCGGGACTCCAGGCAGCCGTTCCCGCACCCCCTCTCTGCCCACCCCACCAGCCAGGGAGCCCAAGAAGGTGGCAGTGGTTCGCACGCCCCCGAAATCTCCCGCCTCCGCCAAGACCCGCGTCCCGCCCGCCGCCGCGCCCATGCCCGACCTGAAAAACGTCAAGTCCAAAATCGGCTCCACCGACAACCTGAAGCACCAGCCCGGAGGTGGCAAGGTAAACACGGGCTCTGCTCCTGGCTCTGGGGGGGACAGTGTGTGCTGGGTGCTCCCTCTGGGCTGGCAGGGCCTCCCTGCAGCAGCACTGGGCGCTGGGCATGGGCAGGGCTCCAGCCTGGCTCTGCTTCACCTGGAAGGTTTTTGGGGTTGGATGCTTGGCCTGGAATTCCTTGCTCAGCTGTGCCATGGAGAGCTCGTGGTGAGGGTCTCGTGGGGGAATGACATTCCCTGGTGGTGGCAATGCCCAGGCAGGGACAGCAGGCTGTGAGCTGAGGAGTGGCAGGGTCAGGGCTGTGTTTCTGAGTGCCACCCTGTGCCTGGGGCAGGGGACAGGAGGGTCTGTCTGCTCCTCCTGAGGGTCTCAGGCTCGGACCCCACATTTTGCCAGAATTTTGGGACTTTGGATCCAGCTCTGTTGGCAAGGTTTTGGGCTGTGTTGTGCCACCAGGTGCCACACAGTGCAGGGTGGCACGGCCAGAACTGGTGGCACTTCTGTCCTTTCAAACACTTTGCACACCCAGAAAAGCTGTTTCACGAGCAAAGCGACCTCTGGGCTCCAAGTGCTTGGGAATGAGGGTCTTGGGTTAAATTCTGCTTGGGAATGAAGGTCTTGGATTAAATTCTGCTTGGGAATGAGGGTCTTGGCTTAAATTCTAAAAGCCTGGCAGGGGACACTGCCTGTCCTGGGGTGGCACTGCCTGTCCTGGGGTGGCACTGCCTGTCCTGGGGGTGGCACTGCCTGTCCTGGGGTGGCACTGCCTGTCCTGGGGTGGCACTGCCTGTCCTGGGGGTGGCACTGCCTGGCTGCAGACCTTGCAGAGCCATAACAAACGTTCCCTGAGTGCTGTGCATGACATTTTGTGTGAGCAGGTACCTCGGTGGCTCTGAATGTTCCCCCTTTGGCATGGGGGGGGGAGGCTTTGGGCTGGCTCCTCTGCATCCTGTGAAGTGGCAGCCTGCTTCTCCATGGCCTTTCCAGGCACTTCCCACCGTGGCTGGCGATTCACTGGCTTTGTGCCACCATCCAGGGGGGCTCTGGAGCCTGGGCACCTATCTTGGTCATGAGACAGCAGCACATGAGCACAGTGTCCTTTTTGGGGGGGCTCAGCCCTCCTGCCCACTTAGCACGAGACATGGGTTTTTCTTCCCACCCCCACAAACCCTGTTCCCCAGGGATTTTAGAAGGAACCCTTGTTTACTGGAAAACAGTTAAATTATTTGCTTGTTCTTTTTTAATCCAGCTTTTACAAGTTGCTTTTTTTTCCCCCCTCTCTGCTTCTCTGTTCCTTGTTGTTGCTGAAAGAGTAAGGACAGCTGAATTTGGGACAATTCCTTGCTCTTTGCAGGGGAGAATGGCTGGATGCTCTGCTGGGCATTCTGTAGACTGCTCCCAGCAGAGTGGCTGCAGCTGGAGCAGAAGGGGCTGATCCCAGACATTTGATTTGAGGCTGCTCAGAAATGGGTTTGGAGCCTGCTCTCTGTGCAGATTCCAGACCCCCAGGCTGGGCAAGCAAAGGAACAGCCAGGCCAGGTCTCTGCCCGTGCTGCTGCATGTCTGAGCACTCGTGCTGTGGCTGCATCACCCAGCGTGGCTCTGGCACAGCCTGCTCTGGCACAGCTGGCTCCTGATTTGTGGCATTAGTTGGTGCAAATTGGGACAATCCTGCTGGAGGCACACGCCAGCCCTGGTGCCTGTCATGCTGGAGAGCCAGGGCGCTGCAGGGAGCTCTCCTGGCAGAGCAGGCTGGGGCTGCAATGCTGGGATGGAGGCCAGGTGCCTGCTCAGCTCTGGGGAAGGTGCCACCAGCAGTGTCTGTGCCCAGGGGGGTGACACTGCTGGGGGCTCTCGTGGTGCCTCGCACAGGCTCAGACCTGTGCGCTGTCACCTGCATTTACACCTGTGGGGGTTGTGAAGGCACTCCAGGGCGTGTGGGGAAGGAGCACGGGTTGCCTTCACCCTGGGGCTGTCTGGAAGTGCTGCTCAGGTGCCTGAGGTGGCTCCAGGGCAGCTCCCTACACAGCCAGGGGGGAAAACAAGCCCTGAACGGAGCCAGCTCTGTGAGCACAGAGATCAGCGTGCAGGGAAGGCTTTGGGGCTGCAGGCAGCGGCCAGCAGTGCTTCCCGTGTGGCCCCAGCCCTTCCCACCCCACTCCCACCCACCAGGAACATGTTAGGGATGTGCCACAGCCCTGGGATGGGGCTGCATCCCTGGGGTGGGACCTGGAGCTGCATCCCTGTCCTGGAGCTGCATCCCTGGGGTGGAGCTGCATCCCTGGGGTGGGGCTGCATCCTTGGGATGGGACCTGGAGTGCATCCCTGGCCTGGAGCTGCATCCCTGGGGTGGGACCTGGAGCTGCATCCCTGTCCTGGGGCTGCATCCCTGGGATGGGAATCACTGCCATCCCTGGCAGCATTTCTGGCTTTCTCTTGGCAGCTGTGGAGGGAGTGTGAGCCCCGTGCAGAGCAGAGCTGGGTGTCCCCTCCCAGTGCTGGACACACAGCTCCTGCTCCCCAGGATAAATTCTGTTTGCCCAAGGCCAGGTGTGCCTGGCCCAGAGCTGGAGCTGGGCAGGCATTTTTCTCTCAGCTCCATCCCTCCTCGTTCCACTGGCTCTGCAGGAGCTGTGTCTGAGCCCTGGTGGTGCCTCAGCCCTGCCTCCCAGTGGGTTTGCTGTGCTGCCCAGTGAGTTCCCTGTTCTCTCAGTGGAAGGATCCAGGCTGAGCTTTTTGCCTGGTGTTTGTGGCCTGGGACCCAGGGCTGCAGCACTCCCCAGGCCTGTCCAGTCTCGAGCTATAACCTGCCCACCTCCATCTTCCCTTTCCAGCCCAGGAACACAAAAATCTGTGCAGCAAGCCAGAGATTTTCCTTTTTGCTGCTGGCGCTGGAAAGCAGGCTCCTGGTTTTAGGGCTGTAACACATGGTCAAGCTGCAGATGGTCATGTTGTTTCTCACGCTCTTTTCTGGCTACTAAAGGTGCAGATAATTAATAAGAAGCTGGACTTTAGCAGCGTTCAATCCAAGTGTGGCTCAAAGGATAATATCAAACACATCCCGGGCGGAGGCAGTGTGAGTACCTTCACACTTTCAATGCTCTATCTTAGTGCTGATGATAACTGGCATGTTGTGTACACTGAACTGCCAATGCTATCTGCAGTGACCCTGCCAGCAGATAGCTATTGGTGACGTGCAATGACTCTTTTCTGGCTACCAAAGGTGCAGATAATTAATAAGAAGCTGGACTTTAGCAGCGTTCAATCCAGGTGTGGCTCAAAGGATAATATCAAACACATCCCGGGCGGAGGCAGTGTGAGTACCTTCACACTTTGAATGCTCTGTAATAATCCTGATTTCAGTGGCATGTTGTTACACTAATCACCAATGCTATCTGCAGCCACGCTGCTGTCACATAGCCATTGGGGACGTGCTGTCATTTAACCCTTTAACCCAAAAATGAACCCTAACGAGTCCTGGACATGCCTGCCATGGACAGAACTAACTGCCCCGTGTCCAAACCACGTCTGTAACCAAACATCCCAGTAACCCCAGGGCTCTGCACTGCCTGGCAGGCTGGAAGCCTCCTGGGCTGTGGGATGGGGCCCCTGGCACAGGGTGATGCAGGAGATGGGCAGGTTTATGAGCAGACCCAGTCCTCATTGCTCAATGTGCTGCTAAATTGGACATGATCCTGCCCAACATGTGAACGTGCCCGTTCCCATCAGGCAAGTATGATCCATGCAAATATTAAGTTTCTCCTTGCTAATGAATGTGTCCAGCAGCGCCCATGGGGGCTGAGCCTGAAGTATTGTTGAGCTAATTGATTTGAACACTGGCATTTCCAGCTGTTCCCACATAAATACCAGACTCAGCTTTCAGTTACTGTGCCAGAAACCTGGAGAAACTCCACAGAGGTTGGTGGATTTACAGCTGGAGACAGTTTGGGTCCAGGAAAGATGCTGGGCCGAGGAAGGCACATCCCTGAGACCCCAGGCAGTGTCACTGGGGCTTCTGGGGCCTGCTCTGAGATGCTCCCCATGGATTTTCCTTGATCTCTGTGGACGCCCTCCCTGAGAAACTGAGCCTTGCAGAAGGCTTGGCAGGTGAACACAGGGACACAGCTGGCTTTGCAACCTCTGGCTCTAATTTGGTGTCACTCTGCAGTTCCTTCCCAGGCCAGAGGAGCTGCTGTGCAGAGCCCAGACCCCTGTGAAACAGTTCCATGGTCGTTCCTCTTCCTTACTCTGGGGTCATGCCCTGCCTGGGCTGCCCAGGGTGGGGTGGGCCAGGAGCTGGTGCTGGCCACGAACCCCCTGTGCTGTGGCTGGTGATGAGCTGGTGCTTTCCTCCACAGAGCTCACACCGTGGGCTTTGCAGCTGCTCTGGGTTAAGAATTACCTGAGATTTTCATCTGGGGCTTGTGATCCCTCCCCAGGCCCTGCCAGAGCTGAGAACCCCACGGGCTCTGCGTGGCTGCAGCAGCTCTGGGAGCAGAGCCTGGCAGGGGCAGTGCCAGACTGTCCTGGGCTCCTCGGGAGGGGGCAACAAGAGACCCCAGGGCTTTGGGACTGAAACCCAGCCCCTGCCCAGCCATCCCTGCTTCCAGAGGGAGCTGCCACTCCCTGGGGTTGGTGCCTGGGTTTTGAAGCCTGTGGATGCTCTGACCAGGGGGTGCCTCAGGCAGGAGTTGGCCTTGGCATTGCTGATGCTGAGGGTGGGATCCCCAGGTCTCTGGCACTGCTTTCCCAGGCAAACAACTCTGTTCCCCTTTTCCTTCCTTGCTAAAATGGGGAGGATCCTTCTGTGCTCCCCAGCAGGATGGGAAGGGATGACAGAGTCCTGTCTGTCACAAAAGGGACTGGGAATGAAAGCAGAAAGTTCCAATTGCTGACTGCTTGTTCTGGAAACGAGAGGACTTTCAGTCCCAGGTCTCAGTGATGCCTGAATTGCTGAGAGACCCTTCAGGGTCACAGCTGGGATCACAAAGGCACCAGCTGCCCTTTTTGGGTCTGTTTCCTACTTTCCAACCAAACCCAGCTCCTCTCCTGCCCAAGTGCATTAATCGTGTTCCCTGTCCCTACACTGTCCCCACGTCTGTGTCCACGGTGTGCTCCCAGACCCTGAGGGGTTGCTTTCCTCCCTCTCTGTCTCCTGTCAAACGTGCCTTTTGGTCTGTGTGAGCAGCAGAGACAAGGCAGGTCAGTGCCTGGGGCTGTTGCTCCTGTTCCTGGCTCCAGGCTGGGCTCAGGCTTGTTTCTCAGGGCTGTGACAATCACTGGGCGTGTTGGGGCCAGGTGAGGACTGCAGGATGCACCTTCCCCTGGGGCTTTGGGGTCAGCCTCAGTGCTGAGATGGGGAGCAGAGGCTGCAGTGGGTCCTGGTGCTGGTCTGGGAGCTGCTGGGAGGAGCAGCTCCTGTCACAGCTCCCTTTGGTGCTGGCCCATCCTCCTGGGGCTGCTGAGAGCATCGCACTGCCTGGGGAGCACCGAGAGCAGCAGAATGCTCCCTGGGGAGGCCAGGCTGTCCCCAGAGCCAGCCTGAGGTGTGGGTGATGCCATTTCTCCTGCCCAGCCCCACCCACCCAGCAGCAGCTGACCCTCAGGGCTGGTGGGGGTCCCCAGCCAGGCTCCAGGGTGACCTGGGGGGTTCTGGGGGTGTTTTGTCCCCCTTGTCTCCTGCTCCTGCCGTGGCTGCCGTGTGTGTGCCTGCTCTGAGGCTCCTCCCTGGTGTGTGGCTGCTGCCCAGCCCTGCAGCCCCGTGCTGTCCCTGTGTCTGTCCCGTGTCCCCCTGTCCATGCCACGAGCGCTCTGGGGACGGGGGGGGATCCCTGCAATTGCTGGAGCCCCCCTCAGAGACATCGTGGGCAAAGCACAGCAAAGCAGGGCTTAAATGTCACAAAATGCTGTTGTGGTTCAATACTTTATAATTGCCATTTTAATTTCTATGATGTGAACTCCAGATATTTAGATTTTGCTTTGCTTTTTTTTTTTTTTTAATTTTTTTAACCCTTATTTCCGTTACAGCATTTTTCAGAAATGCATATTTTGGTCACTCTTTTGAAAGTTCTGTGCACATTGATCATTTCTGTTCTTTCAGTTTTTGTGGACATAAGCTTTATGTTTTACACCAGAAAAGGTATTTATTGTTTTACATTTTTCTCTCTGGTATATCTCCTCCTTTTGGATGATGTGTATGCAAATCTTAAATTAATTACCACTCCACTTTCTCTCTCACTCGAGCACTTTAAAATTGCCTCTACTCCCCCCTCTGTGGAGAGGTGATCTCGTGCATGCTGACATGTTAAGAGGCTCCTGCACACGGGCATTAATGATCTCCCATTTCTGATGGCAGTTTCTTTGGTGTCATTAATCCTCCTGGGGCTGGAGCTGTCCTTTCCCTCCAATCCAGCTCAGGTGCTGCTGTGTGTTGTGTCCCCCTCCCCACCTGCCCGTGCTGGCCACCAGCTCATCCCCTTCTCCTCTCTCCTCCGGGCAGGTGCAAATCGTTTACAAGCCAGTCGACCTGAGCCATGTGACATCCAAATGTGGTTCCCTGGGCAACATCCATCACAAACCAGGTACCCTTGGGGCTCAGGGGGGTGTGAGAGGGGCAGAGGGCTGGGCAAGGGCAGGGGCTCAGGGGAGGCAGTGCCAGGAGAGCCCCAGTGAGCCCTGCAGTGCTGGGTGCTGTTCCAGCCCCTGAGCCACCTCTCACTCTTCTCCTGCAGGTGGTGGCCAGGTGGAGGTGAAATCTGAGAAACTGGACTTCAAAGATAAGGTGCAGTCGAAAATCGGGTCCCTAGATAACATCAGCCACGTCCCTGGAGGAGGCAATAAAAAGGTAAAGGGGCCCTGGGGACAGGTGTGTCCTGCTGTGGGTGTGAGGGGACAGTGGTGGCACTGCCCAGGGTGGCCCCTGAGTGAGCACGAGCCAGTGACAGCCTCTGCTGTGGTTTCCCGCTCTCTCTGCTGCCTCTGGCGTTTGTTGTGTCCCAAACCCTTCCCACCATCAGCCAGTCCCGTGCTGTGCTGCTGCTGTGACACAGAGCTGGCAGCTGCAGAGGGGCTGGATCCCCAGTGAAAGTGCAGCATTAGAGGCTCAGCTTTATTTAGAGCAGGTGACTTTGCAGCAAACTGGCCCTTCAGAAGGTGATTTCTCCTTCCTGACCCAGGGCTCTGTGAAGGGAGGGGAGTGCTTGGGGATTAAAGTGAGACACGAAAGGCACTCGGGTCGGGGAGGTGAGCTGGGGCTGAGCTGTTCCCACCAAGGCTTTGATGGTGACTTCAGTGAGTCTTGGCCAAGTAAAACAGCCCCACAGCTGGGCTTCAGGGCCACCAAGTCCCCAGCAGCCAGGGGGGTGAGGACATCAGGTAAGCACAGAGCTGACACTCCAGCCTGGCCACACGCAGGGTTCAGCTTCCCCAGGGAAAAGCGGGTTTTATCTTGCTTGTTTTTGCAGCACTTTTGTCTCAATGGGAGGGGAAGGTTCTGTTTCAGCTCCTGTATTTTGGCACTTTGTTCTTGGCCACGTGTTCTCTGTGCAGCTGCAGCTCTCACCTCCAGCTGGCCTCTGACTGCGGGACCGCTTGACTTCCTTACCCTTCTCTCTGCCGTGCATCAGCTCCCCTGTGCTTCACTGAGCCTTTTGCCATCGGTTTTGTGATTCCAGCGATGGCTCTGTCACCTCCTGGCACATTCACTGGGCCATAGTTTGAAGAACTTGCCCTCTGCAGGGGAGTTTCTCTGCAAGGCTTTGACCCAGCAGTGGCATCACCTCCTCCAGCCTGGTGGCTGCTCCTCCCCTGCTTAAACCCAGCCTGGAGGAGGTTCTGGGTGTAACTGAGTCCAGGTGCAGCTCTGCTGCCCCTTTCCCATGTCCCCAAGCCCCCTCCTTGCTCTGTGACACACAGATCCACACTGGGACTCGCAGTCCACAGCCCTTTAGGCTGAGCTCTGGTTCCTGTGCTGGGTGTGCCGTGGGGAGCTGGGTGCTCTGTGCTCTGCCCAAGTCCCTGTGCTCTCCTGTGCTGTTCCTGGAGTTTTCCTCCCTGGCTCCAAAGGCAACCACTCTTCTTTCTATGAGTCAGTGAATGGCCCTGTTTTTCGGATCTTTTTCTCCCCAGTTTTCTATTTCTTTTCTATATTTTTTGTCTTTTTCCTTCTGGCTGGCATTTCTTGGATCATGGTTTTTTGTTGCTGATGCATTTTTTGCCCCCCACTGCCCTGGGTGGGTTTCTTCACCTGTAGAGAGAGAAAGGCAAGGAAGACAAGACCTGGACCCCGAGCCCAGACCCCGCTGGGCTCCAGGCCCTGGTGCTGGAGCCACTCAGCCCCATGGAGAGCCAGCCCCCAGCCTTGCACTCGGCTGGGGAGGGCACCTGTAAGTAGCAAACCAGATCCAGTTCACCGGGAGAGGGGTTTGGCTCCTGGGAGCAGCTCCATGGGCTAAGGGGAAGCTTCACGTGCCACGTCCCCCCACGATCTCTGCCAGGGGAGTGGGAGCAGCCCAGGTTGTGCCCTCTGCGTTCTGGGACCCAGGACCTCGCCTGGGGAGGATTTGGCAGCATCCAGATGCTCAGGTCCTGCTGTTCCCTCTGGTGCCTGGGACATGCTGAGGCCTGGGGCACTGCTCTGAGCTCTGCTGCCCCCTCTCAGGGCCATGTCTGGGTGGACACCTGGCAGGTGCCTCTGTCCCCTGGCCATGCTCTGACCGCCCTCCTCTCCCTCACAGATTGAGACTCACAAGCTGACCTTCCGCGAGAACGCCAAAGCCAAGACCGACCACGGCGCCGAAATCGTCTACAAGTCCCCGACCATCTCCGGAGATGCCTCCCCGCGCCGCCTTAGCAACGTCTCCTCCACCGGCAGCATCAACCTGGTGGACTCCCCCCAGCTGGCCACGCTAGCCGACGAGGTGTCCGCCTCGCTGGCCAAGCAGGGCTTGTGATCGCAGCGCGGCGGCCACCGGGAGAGAAGACAAGGAAAGGAAACGAAAAAGAAAAGAAACAAAAATAATAATCTGGCCTTCTTCCTCTGTTCCTTTTACAGCTGCTTCCCCGTCCCTAACTGGTTAATGATTTAACCTGCTTTTACTGTTCATTCAGCTCTAGCTCCAGGACTTCAAAATCAGTGACACTATGAGGTACAAAACCTCCTCTCCCCCTGCTCCTCGGAGCGCACAGCCCGTCCCGTCGCGTCCCCGCGCTCCCCCTGCGCCTGCCCTCGCTGCCCCAGCCCTGCCCGGGGCCCCCGGCGAGGCGGGGAGGGGGCCCGAGGGGCGGCCACAGCACGACGCTGACCCGAGCACCCCGCACCAGCACCGGGCAGCGGGTGGCCCTCCCGGGAAGGGGCGGTGACCTGGCCCAGCTCTGTCCTGCCGCTGGCCGGGCTGGGTGCGCAGCCAGGGCTGCGGGGAGGTGCCCTCCCTCCCTCCTTCCCTCCCCGCGTTAAATTTGCCTGCTGATTTGGAAGAAACCTTTTGTTTTTATTTCCGAAAGCCGAGATGTGTATGAAGATAACGGCCAGGTACCCCCTAACCCGCTCTCAGCTCCGGCAGCTGGAGTCCCGGCGAGGCCGGGTGCCCGCTCCGAGGGGCCCCGGGCGGCCGTTCCCCTCTCCGTGGCTGTGCTGGAACCGCTGAGTGGATGAGTAGAGGCTTTTCCCCATTCCTTTGGCAGCCCCTCGTGTCGTAGAGTAGATTTGTCTGTATATGCTTGGACCGTGCCAGGGTGATTGTTTTCATAAACGAGCATGTGTTTGAAAAATAAATGCTGTAAGTAGTTTTGAGCTGCCCCGCGCCGGCTCCGGCCGTGCCCAGCCCCGGTGCCGCAGGAGGAGCCCGGCACCGCATGTCTGCCGGAGGAGGGGCACCCACAGCTCCAGGGCTGGGATGGCTCCTGGATTTGGGTGCAGCTTGTGACATTTTTGGGTTGTTCTTTTTCTTTCCCTGCAAGGTCAGTTCAGCGATGGCGGAGGTGGCAGCTCCATGGCTCTGCTGCGCCGGTGGCAGCGGTGAGACCCCGGCAGG
>NW_005054584.1:112057-120431 GCF_000277835.1 Geospiza fortis
CGGAGCCCGAGGGTGTCCCGTGGCTGTCCCTGCCTGCCCCTTCCCTCTACAACCAAAGAGGCCGAGATGCCACCAGAGCAGCTGTGTGTGCCCTGCCCTGTCCTCCTGTCTCCCCCAGGAGCCCCAGCCGAGCTCTGGGGGTTCAGCTGGAGCTGGGAGGGCAGAGGGGGCCCCTGCACCCCCGGGCTGTGCTGCAGGGAAAGCCGTGCTTTCCCAGCAAGGGCTGCAATCCTGGTCCGACAGGGCTGGCGGCGGGTCAGGGCCCCTGGTTGTCCTTGGGGTGGTGGCTGGGTGCCCCAGAGGCTGCCAGAGCAGCTGTTCCTGGGCAGAGCAGCAATTCCTCCCCGGACAGGACCCGTGGGAGCTGTGAACCCCCTCTCACCCCTGTCCCTCTGCAGGGCTGGGCTGCCACAGGCCTGGCTGTGGATGGAGATGGTCTGGGGGGTCCAACCCTTCTGTGTGCAGCCCCAGGAGCTGCTTTATTGCTGGGGAGAGGCTGGTCCAGCAGCACCATCATGTCCAGCTTGTCACTCGCTCCGTTCACTTGACTCCATGATTGTAAGACTCTGTGCTCCGTCCCTGACTCTGTAGCGCTGTAGGAGCCGCCGCGCTTTTTGTCCTTTGTAGAACGAGCAAGTTGGGAGAACCCTCAAAGCATCACCTCCTTACCCCTCTGGGCTGCAGGACGGGGTAGCTGAGCTCGCCCGTCCTGTGCCACCCCTGTCCCCTCCGTGCAGCCCCTGAGGGACACCAGCACCCAGGGTGGGATGGCCTCGGTGCACCGAGCTCCAGTGAGCAGCCCCTTCCTACTCTGAGTGTCCTCAGCCCCGGCTGTTGTCCCCCCCGGGGGCTGTGGGGTGCCAGGACAGCCCTTTACAGCCACCACGTCACCCGCTGTCCCCTCCAGCAGCCCGAGCCACGTCCCCTGCCCCAACCCTGCCTTCAGACCCAGGCCCGAGGGTCCGGTGAGCAGCCGGACAAAACCTGACCCCCGGCTTTTCCTTTACTCCACACACATCTTGGGTCTGAAAAGGGTTAAAACCGGCACTGATTAAAAAAAAAAAAAAAAATTCGTTTTTCTGCACTCCAAAAGATTCTGCGTGTTGGCCAAGGTCGGTGCCAGCCTGTGTGGTGTTGGCAGCCCCGTGCCCCCCCGCGCCGAGCCGGGGAGGGAAGGTTTGATCTCAGTGTATCATTCTAGCTTAGCTTCTGTCTGTGGGTGTCCATAGTGTATCGTGTGTTTAACAACTGGTTTACACTGTTGCCGTAAAAGTGAATTTGGAAATAAAGTCATTACTACGATAATGATAATTGGCACCTCTTTTGCATGGGGGGGATGTGGGGTGGGGGATCCATCCACAGAGCCATCCACTGGGGCAGCACCGAGGGGCAGGGACTGGGTTGCAATTTTTTACTTTTTAAGCTCCCACATTTCTTCCTGGGGCACAGAGGGGTGACCATGCCTGTCAGAGCAAGGAAACACACATCAAGTGCTTCCCTGGATGAGAACCAGCAGCACCCAGTTAACCCCAGAAATGTAAAAATAAAATAACCCCCAACCCCAGAATTGTAAAATAACCCCCAGCCCAGGGGTTCCTCCTCTTGCTGACAATAACTGCTGGAAAATAACATCACACAGGAAAAAAGAGGCCACTGAAACACAGGAGGGAAGCAGTTGATCTGAGTGCACTGAGGGCCCCTTCCCTGTCCCAGCCCAGCGTTTCACACTCATCAAATGGAATATTACATTTTAATTTTTTTTTAATCTTTTCTTCTTTTTTTTTTTTTTATAAGCACATTTGTGCTTTGCCAACAGAATCAAGACATTAACAAAGATCAGCTTCTCGGAAGAAAAGCATTTCTATATAACAAGGACATTACACAGCTCAAAGCAGGAAAAGAAAATATTTACAAAATACAAGGTGGGTTTTTTTTGTGTGGTTTTTATAATGCTAAAAGGGTTATTCAGAATTTTCAACCTTATAAATAGAAAAGCACTTCTGCAGAGGGATATGGTAGCGCCGTTGTTTGTTGGGTTTTTGTTTTAAAGAAACGATGACGGATCCTTTAAGCTAGAACAGAACCAAAACCACGAGATCATGTTGAAAATTGTGAAAACCCCGACCATGAAGCAGTTCAGCGACTATTTCTTTACGATTACAAAATGGAAAAAAAAAAAAAAAAAAAAGTCCTTTTGTATTTTTTTTTTTTTTTTTTTTTTGGTGATGTGATTATACATAAGACAGGCACAATGCTAGCAACAGGACAGGGCCCAGGAGCCACACCGTCAGGACCGGGAAGCGTGACGATGGGGACGGTGTGCGGGGTCCGGGATCGCTGCGGGTGCGGAACCGGGCGGGAGGGGACAGGGAGGAACAACGGACTGGGGCTCAAACTCAAATACCTGTCAGGAGGGGGCACGGCGGGCGCCCCGAAATGAAACGGAACCGGCACCGGAGCTGGGACGGTGCGGGAGTGGAGCGAAGCTGTGGTGACCCCAGGCGGGACCGGGATGACCCTGATCCCCCACCAGGAGCTGCCTCCATCCTTCCCTCTCTGCCCCCTTGTCTGACACAAACCCACCTGCGCGACCCCGGCCCAGCCGCTCCTCGCTCACAGCTCCCCCAGCTGCACCCAGCCCAGCTCCAGCTGAACAGCCTCACCCCAAAGGGCATCCAAGTGCTCCGGGAATTCTGCTCCTGCTCAAAGCATCGGGGGCTCTTCCCCTCCCTGCCCTCGCCACACACCAAGTGTGCACAAGGTGCTTCCCAACTCCCACGCCAAGCTGAGTGTGGAGCAGCCACAAGGTCCCTCCTTTCTCCCTGCCAGGAATGCAGCCAGAGCCACGGCTGCTGCAAACCACGGGAGAAGGAAGGGAGAGGTGTCCCCAGGGGCAGAGCGAGCATCAGGGAGGGACAGAATCCCCCGCTTTGGATACCTGGAACTACAACCTGGGGCAGGAAAACGCAGGAGGGTGAAGTGCAGGTGGGCACTCTGCAGGTGAGGGCAGCCAGACAGTGAAGGTTGCAATCCCAAGACATCACTTTTCACCACTAATTTCACTCCACTAAAACCTTTCAGGGTGGGGGGAGTGGGTTAAGAGAAAACGACACCCTTTTGGTGGGAAAAACTATCCCCGAAATCTGCTAGTCAGCTAAATCCTGTGCTCTAGTTTTATACACCTAAAGGAGGGAGGAAAGGGGAGGGGGTCTGGTGGGCTGCTCCCCTCCCGAGGCTTCACTCCGCTGGGAGGAATCTGGGGGCTCATTCATGTGACGAGGAAACATGGAGAAGGAAAAAAAAAAAAGAAAACAAAAAAACAAAAAAAAAAAAAAAAAGAAAAAAAAAGAAAACAAAAAACAGTTTCTAAACTCCTTAAATTCACTAAAAACTGTGAAAATTCCCGGCAGGATGTTTGAATATCAAACGCAGATTTCGGAAGCTTTAATGCCAAGAGTTAGTTCTGTGTGTTGGTTTGCTCATGTCTCCCGTGTGTCTCTATCTGTGCGCTGGCCGCAGGACTGCGGAGCAGGAGGAGGAGGAGGAGGAGGAGGAGGAGGAAGAAGAGGAAGAGGAGGAGGAAGAAGAGGACTCCCCGGTAAGAAGTGACGTGGCAAAAGGAAATGGCCTCAGGTTGCAGCAGGGAAGGCTTAGATTGCGACGTGCGGCGGGGGCAGCGCGAGAGCCGGGCCTGGGGGTCGGGCTGCTCCTCGCACTCCGTCCGGGGGTCGTAGGAGAGCGGGAAGGTGCGGCGCTCCCAGGGCTGCACGGCCTGGGGGAGAGACAGGAGTCACGGAAAATCCCCGGAAAATCCCCACAAAAGCCGCCTGTCCTCACTCCCCGCACGGATCCGGAGCTCAGAGCTGCTCCTGGTGCGGGTTCCCAGCTCGGAGCAGCGTCTGGGAAGCTTCAGCAGATGTGGAGAGGACACAGAGTCAGCTGCTGGCAGCGCTTCCCGTGCCCTGATCCCACCTGGGCCAGCACTCCAGCACCGCCCACAGGCGGCTGCCAGGCTGCTCCTCACACCAGGGTGACCTGCGGGGCCACACCTGTGGCCACCTGCAGTGTCACACCTGTGTCCCCACACCAGGGTGACCTGCGGTGCCACAACTGTGTCCCCACACCAGGGCCACCTGCAGTGTCACACCTGTGTCCCCACACCAGGGTGACCTGCGGTGCCACACCTGTGTCCCCACACCAGGGTGACCTGCGGTGCCACACCTGTGTCCCCACACCAGGGTGACCTGCAGTGTCACACCTGTGTCCCCACACCAGGGTGACCTGCAGTGCCACACCTGTGTCCCCACACCAGGGTCACCTGCGGTGCCACAACTGTGTCCCCACACCAGGGCCACCTATGGTGTCACACCTGTGTCCCCAACACCAGGGTGACCTGCAGTGCCACACCTGTGTCCCCACAGCACCCACCTGCTCGTCCAGGCCGGCCTCGGGCGTGGAGCACCGCGTGTCCTCGCTGGACAGGAGCCGCAGGGAGTCCCGGGACAGGGGGGTCAGGGGGGCACAGAGCAGTTCGGGGCTGATGGGGCTGCGTGGTGAGTGGGTGTGGGACAGCTCCAAGTGGGAGTGGTAGTTGCCCACTTCAGGGGATGCTGGCTGGGGAGTCGAGGGGTTCCCCAGCTGGGGGGTCGTCCGTCCGTCTGTTGATCTGTAGGACCTGAGACAGGAGCAGGTTTGAGAGCCTGGCCATGCTCCCCCCCTGCTGCCTGATCCTACCCCAGGATCCTTTTGCCCTGATGGGAACACGAGCAGGGGATGCCACAGCCCAGAGATAAAATCCACCCAGGCCCATCCCTGTCCCATCTCCAGCGTCTGGGTGCATCACTGATGCTGCTCTGCTGAGGTTCCGAGTCCCACACATCTCCTACACTCCCAGTGCTGCACAAACACCACGATGAGAAGCTCCCTATGGAATCAGGACACTTCCAAGTGTTTCCCCCTCCTCACACCAGGTGACCCCTGGCAGCAGCTCAGTGACTGAGTGCAGGGAATCGGCAATGCTGGAAATGCAGCAATTTCAGCAGCTGGGAGTGGGAGGAGCACAGCGAAACCCTGAGACCTCAGATTTCAACCAAGAATTACAAAGTTCTGAGCTCTGACACAGAGTCCAGACAAAAACCCACAGGCTACAAGCAGAGAAAGATAACTGAGTTCCTAAATCCACGTGCAACTCTCCAAGATGTGCTGCGACATCAAGGACTTCAGAGGTAAGAAATGGGCTAAAGAAACAGCAGAACATCCCACTCTCCAGGAGCACTGGGAACTGCAGCTGCAGAGGAAACAGGGCAGCAGCAGCACAAGGGGGGCTTGCCACAGGCCAGGTTTGCACCTGCAGGAACCCCCAGAGTGGCAGGAACCAAAACCAAAGCAGGGACAGAGCTGTGGCCCAGCAGTGGCTCTGCCCCAGAACAAAATGACTCCAGGCAACCAAACCCTGGTGATGGAACTGAGAAGAGCAAATCTCTTCTTGAGCAGGTTCATGATGAGATCAACAGCTGGAAAGAGTGGTGGTTTTAGGCACCCACTCATAAAGACGCAGCAGAAAGGGAACTGAGTGCCCAGTGCCAGTGTCCCTGATCCTGCAGGAATGATGCCATTGCAAGCCCTGTGCCTTCCCCTGGACTCTGGGCTGGCACAGCATCTCCCACACTTCTGGAGCAGCAGAAAGGCTTGAGGAAGCACTTGGTGCAGCTGTCTGCAGCCAAATTGGGCTGTGGCTTCACCCCCACCTAAGCAAGGCTGTGCCCCCTCCCACACGGGCTCCTCAAGCTGGATGACGCCAAACTTTTCAACAGGAGCAGCAGCTTTCAGCCATTTGTATGAGTCCCAGTGAGCAGCCCTGGGCTGGGAATGTGGCCCTGAGGGCAGGAGGGCAGGGCTGTACCTGCTGCCCCGGCGCTGGGGGGGGACACTCGTGCTCCAGAGCCACCGCGCCCGCTCCATCTCCTCACACTTCCCGTGCCGAGCAGCGAAGGCTGAATCTGACAAGTCCTCAACCTGGAAAGGGAAGGGCAGAGGGCTTGGTCAGAGCTTTCTCCTTCAAAACAACCATCTCTGTACAGTTTTGCCAGCACTAGTTGCAGTGAGAATTTAAATGTTTGTCATTGAGGTGTAGAATGTCCTGAGCTGGGAGGGACCCACAGGGATCATCCAGTGCAGCTCCTGGCCCTGCAGACACCCCAACAATCCCACCCTGTGTCCCAGAGCATTGTCCAAACGCTCCTGGAGCCCTGGAAAGGAACCAACTCCAGCTGTTGGCTCCCTGCTGAGGTCCCTGCCTCTGTTCCCTCCATAGACACTGCTCATTTACCACCAGCCTCATCCCACATTAACTGGAAAATAAAATCTTTCTTACCTCCTCGTTGTCCTCCTCAGGGTTGGTTTTCAGAGCACTGATATCAACTTCACGCCAGCTGCAACACAACCACCATGGGCATCACTCGGGGCACAGCTAGAACCAGCTGCACATCCCCCTCCCCTCCCAACAGCGGCTTCTGGGAAAGGGGAATTTCACCCTTGCCATGAGCAGCAACACACTTAGGCTCAGTGTGAAGCACCAGACCTCCTCAGTGGTCTGGTAGCACAGCTGGAGCTTCCCAAGGACAGAGGAAGCAGAGCAGAGGCTGCTGCATTTCCTTCTCTTCCTCCCACAGGCTCCCTCCTGCCCTGCTCTGAAATGGGCCAGGGAAGAGCACAGATGACCAGGAGGGAGACAGAGGGAAGTTGGGAAGAAGCAGAACTGCAAAGTTAACCCAGCCCAGGCACCTGCAGAGCTGGGAAACCACTGGGACCTCTGACTTAGCAGCAAGACAAGGAGACAACCAGGACTGACTTTAAATTGAGCAGACACTGAGCTGAGCAGTTGGCTTTGATGGCCAAGGGCTCCTCAGAGAAAACACTCCCTAACTTAGCCAGTCTCCAGCAATGGTATGATCAGTTTTCCAACCTTTCCTTTATTCCCAAGGAAGAAGCAAAGCACTTTGCTTTCCCTCTGGGGCTGGGGCAGTACCTGGGGGTGAGGATCTCCTTGTACTGCAGCTTCTCCACGCGGGTGGTGGCAGCCACGGACATGGGGATGACGATGTTGTTTATGTCAAAGGAGCTCTCACCCCTCCTCCTCCTCGGCTGCTGCAACAGGGAGAACCATGTGAGAAAGGGATGTGGGGTCTGGCACGTGGGAAAGTCATCACAGGAAGTCATTGATGGAAAAAGGACAGAATGACCTTGTCTGACCTACAGACACTTCAGAGCCAACATCAATTTGTATCAGACTAGAGATCTCCTACTGCTTGCTCCAAGTCCTCCTCCCAACCCAAAATCTACTGCCCCAGCAGCGAGGAAACCCAGATCCCAAGGTGTGGCTGCCCAAGAGTGAGGATTGAGCCTTTGGCTGGGGAGCCCCCACAGACCCGCAGCTGCCTGGGACGCTTGAACACAGGAGCTCCACCCCTGAGCCCAGAGTGTGGAGCCCAGGGCCTGGAATCCTCTTGCTGGGGGAGGGAAACTTCTTCATCCTGCATTTCTGAATGAGCTTGTGAAAGCACAGCAGGAAAGCAGCAAGAGAAAACCAGGGTGGGTGTGCAGAGCCAAGGAAAGGCCTCCTTGAGGTGTCAGAGCTGCTGAGATGGGCTGTCCTCTCCTCCAAAACACCAAGCACACTCAAGCTGAACCACCACTGGGTTCTTCTGACACCCTGATGTCACAGCTGGTGATGGAACAATTGAATTCTGCAGTGAAGGAACCCAGTGGGGACCCAGAAGCTCATGGCAACAAGCCTGGAGCAGGGGGTTCAAGGAGTCCTGCTCTGCTCTCCCTGGGTCACATCCAGCTCAAGCTTTGGCCCTAACTACCAAATGGGGGGGCCAGACAGAAGGCAAATTCTTCACTGGACACCTGTGAGCTCAGCAGAATTCAGTCTTTCATTGAAGGGCTTCTGCTGCGTGGGAGGGAGTTTCTGCTCACTCACAGAGCTCATGAAGGTCCCACACTGTGCCACCCTCAAGCACTGTGGCAGTCTGAGTGTGTCTCAGAAGATGTCTGAGTTCACAGACTGCTGGAGACTGTGCACAGGTGGAAGATCCCCACCACCACTGCTGTGCCCTGGCCCTGTGACCCCAATGCCATCCACAGCCTGGTGACACCAAGGGGAGCTGTCCCAGGGGAAGCAGCACTGCTGGGGCTCAGCTCTTCTCCTGGCAGCCCCACACTGCTTCACACACCAAAATCTGGGTGTGCACCAAAGCCAAGGGGCTGCTGGGAACGGGAACATTCACCAGCAGCTGCTGAGCTGATGGTGAACCTGGAATTGCAGCACAGCCAACATATCCAACACCCAGCCAGCAACCCCAGCAGCTGC
>NW_005054584.1:120451-133676 GCF_000277835.1 Geospiza fortis
AACCAAAGGGTCCAGCATGGCAAGAGGAACACTGAGCACTCTCCAGCCCAGAATCTGTGCACCAGCTGAGCCCCCACGATGGGCTGAGCCCAGAAGCCCTGGGAAGGCAGCAGATACTCACAGCAGTGCCAGAGGTGCCCTGGGAAGCGGAGCTGGCGGGAGCAGAGCCCTCGGAGGAGGTGGAGAGCTGCCGAGCTATGGGGCTGTGAGGGGTGGGGGTCACAGCTGCTGCCAGGTAGCTCGGCCCACCAACGTCCGTGTGATGCTTCAACACTGCACGGGGAGGGGGAGAAAATGAACAACAACATTAGCAAAAAAACCCCAGCCCACCCGAGGGGGTGGTGGTGGAGAGGAAAGGACCATGTGCACTGAGGAGCACTTTGCAGGAAAGAGAAGCACCTTCTGAGGGGCTGCCCTGGGGAAGAAGCAGTTTAGAGCACACGAGGCATTGCTGTGGTGGCGGCTCGGCCCGAAGCAGTGCGTGCCCCCTTCTGTGGGGCAGAGAGGCTGGGGATGCAGCAAAGCCCAAGCTCCCCCCGAGACACCTGCCCCTGGGGGCCTACCTTCACTCCTCTCAGATGAGCAGTCTCGCAATCGCTTTTTGTCAAAGGCAGGAGGCTGGGCAGAGCGCTCTGGCGCTCTCTCGGCCTTGGACACGGCCGAAAAATCGTCTAAAGGCGGCCTGTGTGCCTTGTCTGCTTGGGCTTTTTGATGGGAGCGCTCTGAGGAGGGGAACAGAGAAAGAGCTATGAAATGCTTGCTTTCACCTCTCTTTCTGCTGGCACAGGAGACTCGGGCAGAGCTTGTCCACACCACGGGGGTGCTGTGGGGAGGTGTGCTCAGACCTGTGGCACTGCTGTGGGCATGGCTGACACCGAGCACGGGGAGGTCCCTACAAACCTGAGCTGCACCTGCACACAGCTCACCTGCAGCCCTGCCATAGCCCTGCCTCACCCCTGGGAGCGGGACTGAAGGGCATCCTCCTCCTCCTCCTCCTCCTCCTGGGGCAGGGGCAGCACTTACTGGCCGCGGTGAAGAAGGAGTTGACCAGCTTGTGGCGGTCCTTGCGCGCGGGGTCAGCCAGGCTGGGGGGCACGGGGGCTCTGTGCTTCAGCGACAGCTTCTTGGGAGCTTTAGTTTTCTCGTAGGGCTTGTTCTGCCACTGGGATTTCAACATGCTCTGGAAGTGCAGGCTCGTCGGCACATCTGCAGGGGGGACAGAGCATTCATCCAAATCAATCGTGCAACAAAGAGCTGTGGTCCCATCACCCTGTCCCAGTGCTCCCAGTAAGAACAGCCCTGGATGAACATGCAAGCACAGACTGTCAGACCCAGGTTTCCTCACACTCTCCCCATGTTCAGGAAGGACCTGCAGTAGGTTCCAACATTTGTAATCTGCAGGTCTTTGTAATTCCTACATGATTCACAGCCCAAGCATATCCTGGCAAAGTTTTCTAAGTCAGAAAATTCCTGCGCCTTCACCTCTGTAGGTATCCCATGTGGTGCTACCTTAGATCTGACTTTCAAGAACCTGAGGTATCTCAGCACCAAATCTGGGCTGAAAGAGAGAAATTCAGCCTCAATTTCAAGTCAAGCTAAAAAAATCCTCAATTTCAAGTCAAGCTAAAAGCCAACCAGGCACTGCAGCATGTTAATTTGCATGATGTGGCACCTCAACCATGAGAAGTTGTGTGTGACCACACCTGAGAGGTCCCAAGGGCAGGAGGAACTCCTGGCTGGAAGCTGGACCCCTGCCCAGTATTTCCCTCCCAATTTCAGGGACTGGAAAGCCCCAGCAGATCCAGGCAGGCAGAGAGGATGGAGCTGGCAGAGCGTGGGCTGGAGCTGGTGGGGACTTGGCTCCCTGGAAAAAGCCAGGACAGCTTCATTCCAGGTACCCTGGTGGTTAAAGCTGTCACCCAGCCCCTTGCTAAGGAAGGGCAGTCACAGGGCGATGGCAGTTCTTTGGCCATCACTGCTGGCTTGTGGGGACATGTCCCAAAAAACAGAGAGGGGCCAGGCCAGTCCTTCAGGGATGCTGCCATCCACTGGGGTGGCCAGACTTGGGGAAAATGGCCTGTGCTCTCTGCTCATCTTTTGCTTTCTCCTCCCAGTTCACATCCCACACCATCTGTGGAAGGAGGGGACAGGCTGAAGGGAGGGGGAGCAGGCCAGGAAAAAACCCTGTTAGCAGGAAGGGAGTTCTCTGCTGCTTTGGCAGCAGTGCCACCATCCCTCCTCCCCTGCTCCTCGGGAAGCAGTGCAGGGCTCCCAGGGACCAGCAGATGGCAACCACAGTGAGCCCAGCGCTCATCCTCCCTCCAAGGTTATTACATCATCCAAAAATTCCCAGCGAGAAATCAAACCAGAAAAAAAAAACCAACAAAAACCCCACACCACCCTGGAAGGAAGGGGACAAAGCTCTGGTGGAGCACAAGCACAGGGGTTCAAGGCCTCACTGGCTGGGTCCTGCTTGCCAGGGGAATAAGTGAATAAATGATCTTTTCCTCCTGCAGTGCCTGGCAGTTTTGCCCTTGGCAAACTGCTCTGGAGATCCCGGCTGGCACCCAGAGCCGGCTCAAAGTGAAAGTCAGCACATGCTCACAGCTGTGCCCTGGAACCAGGAGCCCTCAGCGAGCCCTGCACACACAGCAGCCCCAGCAGCACCATGGGTTCACCCCACAGGTGTGCAGAGACACCTCAGAGCACACCAACAGCACCAGGCACTGCTATTTCCCCACCTGAACACGTTACCTGGCTTTCCTCTGGGACAGGAATCACTCCCATCCCAAAAATCAACCCTAGCCAGCTGCTTGAAGCATTAGTGAATAAATAAAGGTCACCAGTACTGGAAAATGGGTATTCCTGCACAGGTGTTTAAGCTTTACATCAATTAGTTTTAAATCCTAAGTTTTTTAATCTCATGCAGCCAGAACTGATCTTCTACCCTGTGAGGCAGCTGCAGGGAGCCCTGAAAATGGGAAGAATATGGGATAATTTGCCTGGTGCCTCTGCTGCAATAGCACCCAACAGGTTGTCTCCCCATTTCCCAGCATATTTGATTTAGCACTACAGAAGATCACAAGTGCTGTGAAATCAGAAAATAAATTCCTGCTTCAGAAGTTCATTAAGTTCCTTGAGCACTCCTGATCAGAGCTGTGTCTTTGGGAGGGGAGGGATCTAGCTAAAAATAGCCCCAATTTACTATTTTAGTCTGGTTTAAATATAGTGCTAATGAAAGAGGCCACACTAATTGCTCCCAGACACTCCCTGCATTTCCTACTGTCACAAAAAGTTTGTGAAAAGCTGGAATTTAAACCCAAGCACACACATTAGGCCAGTGACTTCTCCCAGACCAACCAGTTGACACCTCCATGGGAAGCCAGGCCACACACCTTCCTGCCAGCATGAGAATCCCAGAATGGCTGGGGTAGGGACACCTTCCACTGTCCCAGCTGGCTCCAAGCCCCGTCCAGCCTGGCCTTGGGCACTTCCAAGGACAGGGCAGCCCCAATTTCACACCCCAAGCAGCCATGAACTCCCACCAAGGCAAGGAACCATGTGATCCAACCATTTCCCAACTCTCTGATAAAAGGATCAGTTGAAGAAGACTCTGGAAACTACTCTTCCCTTGGGAAAAGTCCCTACACATGGAATTTGTGAATAGCCCACGGTCAGGGCTGGTTAATTATTCCTCTCTTAACGCTGATTAACCCTGAAGCTGTAACACAGGAAATTGAGTGTCCTAACAGGAACATCCCTTCTTGCTGTGCCCACCGAACCATGGAAGATCATTTTCAATTCCTCACGAGGTCAAAAGGATTTCCTGTGACAAACCAATCCACAAATCATTTTATACTGATGAGTTAGGGACAAACTCATGGAAGCAAATATTTCCCAAGTGCTTTAGAGCCCCACAGGCAGGTCCCAGGAAGGACTGCCAGGCCTTGGTGTCCACACCATGAGTGAGGCTGCAGGTAGAGATTCCCAAAACTCAACAGAGCCCAGGTGTGACACTCCCCCAGACCCTCCTGCTCCAGTTAATGCTCTCATCTCAAATCCACCTGCACATGAACAGGTTTGGCTGTGCCCCAGCAGATCTGCACCTCCCCAGGAGGCAGCAGGAGCCGTGCTCACCATCTGGGAATGACAGGACAGGATGGATGCAGGAGTCCAGCTGCGAGAGGCGCTCCAGCAGGGGGGCATCGTATTGGATCTCCAGCGTGCCGGGGCTGCGGCTGCCACACAGGGCACACGAGGGGTTCACGTCGCAGCTGCAGCGCGCCAGGCTGCCACGCTGGGCCTGGGGGGACACAGGGCACACGTCACAGCCAGCCCAGGGACAGCACACGCTCCCTGGGACAGCTCATGGAAAACACCCGAAAAGCAGCTGTTTTGTTTTAATGTTCCTTCTGCGTATTTATATAAATACATACTGTATGTGTATATAAAATAGCAAAAAAAACACCTGCATTTTATAGATTATAGCTACATTTGATTATCAATAAATATATAATAAATATATAATAAATTCATTTTATTTCTATAGAATTCATTATGAAATAGCTGTTATGTGACATTTTAAAATATTGTTAACATTATTTATAATATTAAATAGCTGTTACGTGACATTTAAAATATAATTTAAAATTATACTTATGATGCATAATATATACAGTATATTCAATATTAATTATATATATTCAATATTAATTATACAGTGTATTCAATATTAATTATATATATAATATGCAATTTTTATATATAGATATAATATAATTTTTATATATATGCACACATACACACACCCCCTTTTTTCTCTTGTATAAAATTTTTATATATATATATAATATAATTAATATAGGTAATTTATATATATATAGATAATTATATATATATATACATACACACCCTTTTTTCTCTGCCTTGTACAGAATGTGTTAATTTAGTCTGGCCTCACGAGAGGATGCTTTCACTTTGCATAAACACAACTGAAAACTACGACTTACCAGCACAGACAGTTTAACAGCTGCTAAATTTGACTAAAAGTGTTTAATTTTATCTAGGTTGAAACCTCATTTATAAAAACCATGAGGCAGCACAATTCTGCTGTCAGAGAAGGGGCAAAGAAGCCATTTTTAGTTCCAGTGGGTCAGAGCCATCATTATATGCCAGGAGCTGACACTTGCAGGGACATCTACAGAGTGACAAAGGTGGTTCTCAACCTTGTTCCTTAATCCAGGACAGAGTCACAATTCACAGATTTATAGACTTGATACAGACTTCATTTGTGTGAAACCACTGCCAGCAACTGGATATAAACTCCATGCAGAGAAAACAAGCCCTGGTTCTCCACCAAAATGGATCAAACTGGATCCTGCAGAAGCCTGTTCTGAGTCAGAATTATTCAAATAATTTCCATGAATGACTTGAAGGATGGGAGAGAATATCCACAGCAAATAACACTACACTGGGAAGGGCTGCTTGAAGCAAAGAGCTGGAAATCCACTCCTGGTTACAAAAGTTCAGAGAAATTATCTAAAATAAATCAAATGTAATTCACTGAGGGCAAATGCAAGAAGCAAATGCAGTGCCCAGAGAAGAGGAGGAAGGGGTAACTGAGCAGTTATGCTGCTGCTTCTGGAAGTTCTGCCTAGAGGATGTTGTGATGGATCCAAAAATGAGCATGAATCAGCAGGCTGCACCACTGTTGGGAACTAATGAATTAATAAAAAATAATAAAGATTAAGCCCACAGGGCTTTCTAACCAGGATGGCTGTGCAAGGACAGAGACAATCCTGCCACTCCGCCCACGTGTGAGCTGAAGGGCTGCCCCCAGCTTTGGGCACAAATTCCCATAAATGTGTGCACCGAATTGTGAGGAAAACGATAAAAACATTACAAGATCAAAACCCCCACAATGCAGGTGGCAAAGTTCAATCCACAGCCACTTTCTGCTGGGCAGGGGAGTGGAGGCAACTGGACATGGTATTTCTGGAGCAC
Source organism: Geospiza fortis (assembly GCF_000277835.1). NCBI lineage: Eukaryota > Metazoa > Chordata > Aves > Passeriformes > Thraupidae > Geospiza > Geospiza fortis. The sequence goes on from NW_005054584.1 coordinate 126,455, forward strand.
GGCTTGGCCATGACTCAGCTGTCTCTGGAATGACTGGAGGAGGGCTCAGAAATCCCCTGCTCTCTGCTACTTTCATCCCTGGAACTGCTCTTCTGAACCATCTCTGATTACCAAATGTATTTGATGATGACAACAACAAAGATCTAACACAGAATTTACAGCCAATTCTTCAAGCACTGAGTGTACAAGGCAGCATCCACCACGACAATGTTCAGCAACTTCCAAATCACTGAAGATCTTGCAAGTAATCACTGCAGAGCTCTCCCAGAAATACCCCAGATAAAACTGCAGATAAGTGATCAGTTAAAGCTGACTCAGCTGAGGAAGAATCTATTTTGCTCAGAAAAATGCTGCTTTTGGAGCTTCTCTTTAAAACATCCGCAGAGTGAAAACCCCCCAACCCTTGTGGGAGAGTTACACTTGAAACACTATGTCTCAAAGGTAAGTGGATTTTTGCCATTATGGCTCTGCATGCACAAATAAAGATCCTTATTTCCTTCATTTCTCACTATTTTCCCTCCAACTGACAGTTTATGGTATTCCTAAGAGAAAATAAAAAGAATTAAACATGGCCCTTCCTCATGCAGGCAATAAACTGCATTTCCATTGAATGAATTCTGCATTAGGGAGAGGAGTATAAAAAATAGTAATAAAGGAAACAAAACAGGAAGAGACAGGGCATTCATCCCATGGATGCCTGGGCAAACAGCTGTGGTTTTCCCTTGAGCAGCAGCAGCGAGTTCCTGGGGCTTTGCTAATTCCTGTCTCAGAGTCAAGGTTTCCTGATACTTGACTTCTCAGGGCTTCTTTCTCCTGCTCAGACTGTGCCACACTGACCTACCTGGCCTTGAGTTCACCTCAGGTTGGTTGGCTTAAGAAAACTCACGAGTTCAGCATCTTCCCTCCCCAGTGACAGCAAAGAAAAATCTTCCAACCCGTTACAATCTTCTCCTTCATTTCTCATTTGTTTTTCCAACAACCTTTACAGCCCTGCTGTCCTGCTCTTCCTTCCTGTTGCTTTCTCCATCTTTACAAGAAAAAATAAGAGCAGAAAACAGCCGACTGACCTTTTTGGAAAGGGGCATGATGGTGCTGGGTCGGACGAGGCGCCGCTTCTTGCAGCTGAGGACGGGGCGGGTGCGAGCGGCCACGCACGTCCCGTCCGCGGGGACCAGGGACAGGCGCTGCCTCTTGTGGAGCAGCTCCTGGCCTTCCTGGCCATCTCCCTGAGCGTGTTCTGCCAGGCCAGGCTGCAGACTGCCCCACAGGAGAGGAGAACAGGAAAACCCCAGTTATTCATGCAGCACTACCAGCAGGTTCGTGGTTTGCACCTGAGCCAACACTCCAAGCTGAGTTTAGAGCTCTGCAGTTCATGGCACAACAGGTTTTATTAAACCAACTCCATTTTTTGCTTTTATTTCAGTCACCTTCCACTCTCCCATGACTGAACCTTTGACCAAATACCTTTGGAAGCTCTGAACAAAAAAGCAGCACTGAAAGCCACAGAGCAAAAGCCACTCTAGACCTGAACAGCTTTAACCCTAGAATTCAGCTTCCTCCAGAAGCAGAGTTTGAGGAATCTTTAGACAGGAGGTTTTCATGAGTTTAAATGCCAGAGAACATATACTCTTACAGAAAAAATATTTAACCCTGATGTAAACTTGGTTCTGATGGATATTTGAGATCTCTACCTGTGCCAGCTCCCAGCAGTGACCCCAGAAAGGTGCAGTTAACATCAACCTCTGCGAGGCACAAAGGCTGCAGCAGCCCTGGCATCAATGCCCCGTGCCCCGAGCAGATCCCAGCGCAGCAGCACCTCATCTACAGAACCTTTTCATGTCCCTTCTACAAGTGTTTCATTTCTAAAAATGCAAAACATTAAAGCCCTGTGGTCTAAGGCTGTGCAGTTCAAAGGCTACAAGGATACAAAGGGCTCTGTTACAGCCTGCAGTGTTCCAGCTGCAGCCATGGGCTCCTTGATCTGCTCGCATTACACCGGTGCAGGATCCATCCCTCCCTCCCTCCTTCCCTTTTCCCCTCTCTTTTTCCCTGCCTCCTCAAGGCAAGGAGCAAGTGCAACGTTTTTCAAGGGTTTTCAAGTAGTTCAACCCTGCAGCATCAGGGAATGTCTTTCACTTGTTTTCATTTACCCACTTCAAGACTTTGTCAACAAAAGCAGCCAGGAGAAATAAAGAATTTAGGAAGTTTTACTCCCCAAATCAATGGGATTCCTCTGTAACTCCAGTAAAGTGGGTCAGTGGTTACAGATAATTCTGCAAGCAGGGCATTAGTACCTTTGAATCACACAATTTGTAGATGTATTAAAACTACTCATAAAGAAACAAGTTTTGCCCATGCTCAGTGCACAGCTGCCTGCAGGGCCTGTTCATGTAAACACAGCTCAGTTTAATTCCATTTTCAGCAAAACAATGCAGCAGAAAACCTCAAGCAAGCAATCTCCTCCAAAATGTTTCCAGGCATGATCTACTACTGTACTTTTTTGAAAAAAGACACCATCTGTACCATTACCAACCCAGTTACAGCCTGGCTTCCAACGAGACATTGCAAAGATCAGAAAAGCAAATTCTTCCAGAATATCCAAGAGCTTACGTGTTAATAACTCCATTGACAGGTCTTGGTGCTCCACAGGGCTTGGTGGGATGGGATTCAGGAGTATTTGCAGCAGAAATTCCCAAGCTTTCTAGGGGCTGGGATCCAGACACACTCTAAGGAAGGGTGAGAAAAATAGAAATAAATAAAAGCTTCTTAAATAGCCACAATTAGTACAACTGGGTTCTGGTTGAGGATTCTGCACTGTAGCCATGGATTTCCACATGGGACTTCAAAGCAGGGTTCAGAAGTCACTGTATGAACAGGAGAGCAGGGACACAAGGAGATCTTAGGAACAGCAAGAGGATGGATACACGGCAGCTCTTTCATTCCAAGATCCAAAGGACTTTAATTCCCCTCAGGCAACCAGGAGCATGAAAGGCTGAGGGCTTTAAGGAGATTTTAGCATTTTGTCTCCATGGTGCAAACAAGTTCATCACCACCTGTAAACCTCTGCAGTGTCTCCTGCAGTTTGGTTTCTGTTCTGAGCCATGTGCCGAAGCACTTTGGGGGAAAACGGGGAGGGAGGGAGAGGGGAACTGACTTGCAAAACTGAATTTGCATTTTAACTTACTACCTGTGCAAACAGAGTCCAAACAGCATTTTAGGGAGTGTTTTAAAATGAGTGTGAACCCAGGCTGGGGGATTGGGATGGGAGCAGGGCGAGTCTGTAACGCTGAAAGTGCTGCATAAACACAAAGCTGGAAACACCTTTTTGGTAGAGCGAAGTGAGTAAAAATTGACTTAAAACCACTGTGCTCCCGAATCCCTTCAGCCTGAGGTCTGAATCACAAGCCCTGTGGCTCTGCAGGGAGCAGCAGGATTGTCACCAAGCCTTCAAGGACACACTGGCTTTGTATCTCCCACCAGTGACATCCCTGCTCCCCCCCCTGCAGCCCACCAGTGTGTCCATACCTCTGGCATTCATCACCTTCAGCCCCTCCCATGCAGCCCCCTGTTTCTGGTGTCAGACATGCCCCTCCCTGGGGTTAAACTTTATTTCTTCCTTTGTGTGGTACTTCCTACACTCCCTGCCCTGTCTCTCGCTGGGGTTCCCCCTTTGAGCACACACAGTGGTGATGTGGTTCAAGTACCAAGAAAAAAAAGGCAAAAGCAGAGCTCTGACACCACACAGATGGTCAGCCAAGCCCCCTGCTTGGCCTTGACTCCATCCCGAACCCATCTGGATTGTGGTGATTCAATCTTCCCAGCAGACACCCCCAAACTCAATAAACAACAAACCCAGGCCATGGCACTGCTGGATTAACGGTTTCCAGAAGAGCAGACACCTGAGTCACCCAGGGAAGGGCCATTTTTAACAACTCAGACAACTTCTGCCTGGGCCTGTTTGAGGAACTTTGCAGGGGTTTTTACACTTCTGCTAAAAGAGATGTTTCTCCTGTGGGGCAGCAAAGACTGGATGAGACCAACTCTGCCACTCAGAGAGACAGAGGAGCGAGATCAGCTCACACCTGAGACATCAGGTAAACTCAGCAGCCCAGCCAGGTGAAGTCATGCAGGAGCTGAGCACTTTCCCTCTGCTTTCCAGAGGCTTGGCAAGGCTGAGCCTCCACGTGACACCCGCCAGAGGCACCCCTGGTGCAGCAGGGCGGGTACTCATGACTCATAAGCTCTTTTGAAATCCTTTATTTTCTTCTACAGAAAGGGTCTTAAAGGAGGAACTTCTTCTCCAAGAGCTTGCTCTGTCTTGGTGGTTCAAGATAGGAACAGGGGGACTCAGCTTCCTGTGGAGAAGCTGGAAAGCATCAATCCAACGTGTATTTATCAGGAGCAGGCCAGGCTCCCTTTATCACCCTGGGATGGGTGGACCCAGCACATGAGCACAGCCAACACCTCCTGCACTCTCACTCTTGTGCCAGCTCCTGGTGCACCTCCCAAGGCTGTGCTGTCCTCCAGGGCTGCCTGGGCAGCCAGGCTGGGATCCAGAGCAGCATCACAGCACCAGGATCACACCCTGCTCCTGACTGAGCTCTTCTGTGTGCTTTGCGTCTGGAAGTCCAGGTCCTTCGGATCCCTGGGAATCTTGGGGGGTGTGGAAGATTCAATTGTAGCACATCTGCTGTTGCATATCAGGGCAGCAAAGCAGCTGTGTGCAGACAGGCCATGAGACAACAGCAGGGATGTCCCCTGTATTCCCAAAAATCCCTAAAAGCAGGCAGGTTCAGACCTTCACCTATTACTGGAAATATTTAATTATGGGGCAATATCAAGTGCAGCCCCTCATTAGACTTCTGGTTCCAAGGAACCAAAATCAACAGCCAAGTAATGTCTTCAGGGCTTCATGTCATTTCCATCTTCAGACAAAAATATTTATTCACCTACTCAGCTTCCATTTCCCAGAAGATATTCCCAGGCCTTATTTGCAAAGCCCTTCCCTCCACTGGTGATAGGATTAGTTCCTCTGGGGATTATCAGCCCCATCCCACGTAGGAAGCCGATGCCCAAGGACACGGATCCGAGGCACTCATGAAAGGAGGAGATCCAGGGGAGCTGGGCATGAGACAGGATGGATTCCTCCCTCTGCTCCACGCTGCAGATGCGTCTCTAACTCTGCCAGTTTGGGGGGAAAAGGCCTGGAGGGTGCCAAAATGATAAGCACCTCTCCAGGAAAGGCCCAGGAGATCCCTTTCCAGTAAGAGCCCTCAGTCTCTGGGTAATCTCTGGCTCGAGCAGATCAGGGCTCTGACTCAACAGCCTGCCCTAATGAGCAGCCCTAATTAAGCACAGAGCCAGGGGCTGGGCGCCGGAGGCGGCGGTTCCAGGGGTGACACTTCCAGCAGTGTCACAGAGACACTGGGAGTGTGGAGTGATGTGGGAGTCCCTGTGCAAGGGGAATAAACACCATTTCCTTCCTAAGAAGGCACACAGGGCTGCAGGAGCGGCCACAACAAAGCGCCAAGAAGAACCTGCACAAGTTTCAGGGACCACAACTTGCAAACCCTCCATTTTAATGCATTGCTGCATGCCCCCAGGATCCAAAGCAATCACAGGCAGGATGAACAGTATGATCAAGCCTTCAGTCTGTGCCCTACATTTCTGCATTAAATAATAAATACCTGGCACTCTGCATAGTTTCCAGTGTATCTCACTGCAATCATTACTGCCCTTTCCAAGGGGGAATGCTCAGATGCTCAGGCAGATATTAAATAGCCACATCTTTAGCAGCTTTTGCTAATCATGCTGCTCTCAGTTTGAGGTACTTTTTTTTGCTGGAGGGAAAGGATTAGTTAGGATTTTAAAGCTCACAAAATGCTAATGCATATTACAAAGGTACCCCCAGGAACTCTGTTCTAAAAGGTGTTTAAATCCTATTGTTTATTAACCCCAAAACAACACAGGAGGGGGTGAGCTCAGACCAAGATCAGTGATTCCCACCCCGAGTCACAGCAGGGAGCTGCTCCACGAGGCCAGTGCCGTGGTTTGAGCATCCCTGTGCCCCACACAGCTTGAGGGATGAGCCTTCCCTCCCCAGGGTGGTGCAGTGAAGCACCTGGAGCAGCCAGCCCCACGCTGGCACTTACCAGGCGCTCAGCCCCAGGCTCCAGCCTGACTTCAGCTCTAACAGGACGGGAGGAATCATCTACTGCAGGGTCAGGGGGCGAAGCTTCACCAAGAACTATCAGCCCCTGCAAGAGAGGAACAGGAATGAGCCGCAGATCCTTTGTTGTCCACAGGGAAACTGCACTCCCACACCGCCATGCTGAATTCCTTCCCACCACGGCTTCCAGACGTGATGCCAAACCCAATTCCCTGCTGCCTGGCCTTCCCTGGCATCTCAGCTGAACTCAGAGAGAGCTGGAGCCAGCTCACAGCCTGTCCCCACGTGCCAGCCAAGCCAGAGCAGCTTCCTGCAGGAGCACAGAGCAGCTGCCCTCGTCCTGCAGAGGGGAACTTGCGCAGCCAAGCAAACAATTCTGAGCTGGTGATGAAAATGTACCAACTTGTTACTCTGAGCAGACTTCCCCCTGCCCCTCCAAGAAGTGATATTTACAAAAATTCAATAAGGAAAGAAAGACATTGCTGTAAACTTGGTGGGACAAAGCAAAGTGGCTGAGCACTGTTTTAATCAGGTTTAACATATGCTGTCCTGTTCCTGTTTAACTGAAGCTTAACCTCAAGGCAGGACTGCTTTGCTCTCAGAACAACACAAAGTGAAATAAAATCGTTGTAATTATGCATATTCTGGGCTATATTACAACAAAGGAGGGAAAAATGTGCAAGGGATCAGGGAGCTGGTGGAACCTATAGGCCACAAACACAGCTCAGGACAAGGACAAGCCCCAGTGAGTAGTACCTGGTCAAACAAGGAACTGTGAAGGGGCTGCTCAGATCAAGAACAGGAGATCAGTCACCTGAAAACAATTCTGGAGGCTGCACAGTGTGTCACAGCAAAGTGAGCCTGGAGGGAACCTGGGCACGTTATCTGCAGAGAGGACAGGGCCACAAGGCTTCCCTGCTATTCTTCAGTGCCTGCAAACAGGGTATTCTACAACCAGCTCTGAGCACACGCTCCCTGATTTGGTGTTTTCCTCCACTTCTCACCAGGCTCCAACTGAGCTGATCTGAATGTGCTGAGAGCACAATTCCTGCT
>NW_005054584.1:133756-154064 GCF_000277835.1 Geospiza fortis
TTTTGACTGCCTCGTCCTTCCCTTGCTTTGATCTGACACAGCAATGTGCCTTTCTTGAAGGGTACACTGGGATGTAAACTCTAACATATAAAGGTAATTAAACTAAAAAAGAATGTAATCAAATTTCTTTGAACTTTAGAACTTGTAGAACTCTGAATTCCTGCAGCAGCTACATTTTAACCTCCTGATGGCCCAATAAGCTGGAGTTAAGTTACACTGATAGAAAAAACAAGGTGTTTCCAAATTCTTTAACTGTTTTCCTTGTACAATTTGAAGCCAAATCCATTCCAACAAGCTCCTGTGTTACTGAAACACAGGGCTGTTTCTCTAGTCTCCTATTCTTGTTCCAAGCCCTTTTAAGATGGTCTCTAGTTTTTCATTGGTGCAAACAGAATCTGTTTTACAACCATCCCAGAGCTCAATGACATCAAGATAACGACAGCTGGGTGCAAGAATAATCTCCAGCAAGCCCCATCAGAGATGGGGTATGTGATACTCATGGTTCTGATTTTTTTCTTCTTCAGACAGAACAGCCACTACCCAAAACACTCGAGTTCTGAACGCCCTTGCACCTTAAGCAAGATGTTTTAGCTTAAATTCATGTGTTGGGGTATCACAGGTGAGTTTTGGTTTGAACAAACCAGAGAGGATGATTCTGTTGGCCAGAACCTCCTTTCAGACCTTGAAGCTGCAGCCTTATAAAAGCACAGGGGATGCTTGTGACCATTATCAGGCCATTTCATGAGCCTGTCAAGTTGCCATGACCTGGTGAAAACCCTGAACCTTCCACACCATTCCCTGAGTTTTCTCATTTCTTCCATTTCTTAACTTCTAGCATATAAACCTCCAGCTATTTTGTATTTTGTACTTAAAACCACGGGGCACTGTCAGCTTTAAGACAGAAGGAAGATGATTCTTTCTGAAGAATCATTCATTTGCCCACTTCCCAGAAGCCTTCTGCCCTAATCTCAGTAATGGATTCTGCTCACAAGCCAGTGCTCTTCCACCTACTCATTTAGAGCCCTCACTCACTCAATTAAGCCTGTTTTTCTGCACAGCTGCATCAAAGTCCAGTCTCCATCCCCTGTTTTCTACCCCCTGGAAGCCTCTCCCCACCACCCCCAGAGCAGCACACATCTTGGGAAAGGCGTTTGCCAGACTGAATTCCTGAGGATCTCTCAGTTGATGCAATACCAGGAGCCTTCTTGCCACAAACTCCAGACATTCCTTCCTCCAAGGCCTGACATTTAGATGTGCATGCCTGAACAAGTCTCCATAACAATCCCTTCCCTGCTCTCCCCCATTCTCCCACCATCTGAGAGCAATGCTAAAAAAAATACCTTCCACAGAGAAAGGTCAGCACCAAAAAATTATCTTTTTTTTATAGAACAGACTCAATTTTAAGCCTGTTCAGATAGCATCTGAACTAACTTCCCTCCACAGGCCACTCCCTTTTCCACTAAATCTCAGCTGTTTTTATCCCCATCCTCAGCTACTCCCAGAAAGAAAGAATGGGAAGGTTTTAAAAAAAATATCAGAGAGAAAGGCTTGAGTGATGGAGAACAGCATCACACATGCAACAGCACCAGCTTGGCTCAGCACCAAAGACTGACTCTAAAGCAAAGTATTGCTCCCTTCATGTTATCATACTGAACCAGGGACAGGAATTACACTCAGCCCATGCCAAATTGCATTACAATTAGTCACAGCTTTGCAATCTGCTTTGGGAGAGAGGCAGGAGGGAAAAGCATCAGACTTCACATCTGCACTCTCTGGTGTCAGAGAGAGCCATCAGGAGGCAAAGCAGAAGCACAGTGCCCAAAGGCCTCCTGCCACATCCTCCTCCATTCCTGCCCCATCCTGCTCCATCCTCCTCCATCCTGCCCCATTCTCCTCCTCTCCTGCCCTATCCTGCTCCACCCCATCCCATCCCGCTCTATCCAGCCCCATCCCATCCTGGTTCCATTCCTGCCCCATCCACCTCCATTTCTGCTCCATTCCTGCCCCATCCTGCTCCATCCTCCTCCATCCTGCCCCATTCTCCTCCACTCCTGCCCTATCCTGCTCCACCCCATCCCATCCCGCTCTATCCAGCCCCATCCCATCCTGGTTCCATTCCTGCCCCATCCACCTCCATTTCTGCTCCATTCCTGCCCCATCCTGCTCCATCCTCCTCCATTCCTGCCCCATCCTTGCTTTCTTCTGTTCCATCCTACCCCATCCCTCTCCATCCCATCCCACCCCATCCCATCCTGCTCTATCCAGCCCCATCCCATCCTGGTTCCATTCCTGCCCCATCCACCTCCATTTCTGCTCCATTCCTGCCCCATCCTGCTCCATCCTCCTCCATTCCTGCCCCATCCTTGCTTTCTTCTGTCCTCGGGTCCGGACCGGGGGGCCGGGAGCCAGTTCCAGCGGCTGACGATGGCGGCACGGTCTGCTGCCCACCTCCACTCTGCCCTCCGCCTCCTGCAACACACACACACGCTTATTCTCAGGGTGATTTTAATTACACAGCACACAGAAATCCAAAGAGAACTGACAGACAGATCAAAAGCTGCATTCTGGATGGCAGGACTGATACTATCTCACCACTGCTAATAATTACCAAGGAATTACAGACGCGCTGCATTTGTCTGTGCAGAGCAATATTCCAACATCTGCTGGCACCCAGTGACTGAACTCTTCAAAAAAAGTCTCTGGCATCAGTCCCCAAATCCACCTGAACGCAGCTCATACCATGTGGTCACAATTAAACCTCAGTGACAAGTTTCACAACCACCACTGCTGGGGTTTACAACTTGGAGAGGACCAACAGGGCCAACCTTGCACAAGCTGCTCCCTGCAATGGTGTGCTGCAAAGGACAGGGCAGGCAGCAGCAAAGCAACCCTGATTTCTACATCTGATGGATGGACCAAGCAAATAAAGAAGCCAGGAAATAACATCAACTGTCATCAAAACACCCTCAGTCCCTGCTGCTGCACTCCAGGGCAGACAGGAACACAGAGATGGTGAGGAACGGATAAATCCACGGCTTCACTCTCCATGTTAAAAGCCACAGTATCATGAAAATATACCCTAAGCACACTGATTCCTGTGGATAAACATTAAGGCTTCCCAGAAAGGAAGAAAACCCCGACATGGTGTGGAAACAAAGCATCAGCAGAAAGTGCTGACAAATCCAATGTTGCTGCACAAAGCCTTTGCCACATCTGGATGCTTAGCAATTAAGAAATTAATCACAAAGTAAATCCCTTTGCCCATCTCCCCCCCCCCCCCCCTTCTGTGTAGGAATTTTGAACCAGTCAGAGCATGTGGGGCAGGGGAGCCACAGCAATGTCCAGATGTTTCCTCCAAAATCAAACCAGAAAGTCTTCTGCTGAGATTAACCCATTTCAGAGCTGAAACCAGCCACGACAGCAGAAGCAGCACGTGGTAAATGAGGTTTTGTACTGAGGCAGCCCCAGCTGCAAAGATGGGAAGGAGCAGAAATCATCAAGTTCTTCAAAAAATCTGCACCTCCTGGCCCTCTGCTCTGATTCAGGCATAACTGCTACCAAATGCACTTGCCTAAAAATGAAATAAATACAAAAAAGTCCCTGGGTTACTACAAGTCTCAAATCAACTAATAGAAATACCCTGAAAAGGAGGAGTTGGTTGCTTCAAACTGCAAGTGAAACCCCTGCATTTAGAACAAGGCACGTTATCCGTATTCCTGGTGGAGCTCTGGCTGCCCCTGCAGAGCCGGTGTAGATGAGGCAACATGAAGATTTTTGTTCCCACAAAAGAGGCAAGAGCATCCGCTGCCTTCTGCCCTCCCAGCCTTCTCCAAAACACCTTCAGGGGTTCAAGCCCTTCCCTCTGCAATATCTCCCTGTGTAAAGCCAGATTTCAGCAGTTTGCTCTCTGGGGAGCCACAGAGCCCTGGGAATTTTTAGAAGTAAGTTTTTAGAATCAAATGCTGCTGAGAGTACACCCGAAGTGCCAATTCCCAAAGTTTGCCTCTCCCAACATTACAAAGCACCTCTCTGCCTGCTGGAACACTGGCCTGTGCTGATAAATACAGCCTATTCTTTTGCTCAGATTACACAGAAATTAAGTATGAAAAGAATAGTTTAAAATCCATTTAGTTTCTTAAGTGACACGGCAGCACAAGCAGCAGCAGACCTGCTCCTCACCTTAAAATCAGGACACATCCTACCCCAGAAAAACCCACTGGATTTGAACCAAAAATAACCCAAGAAAGCGAAACACAGTAATGTACACTTCATCCTCTGACACCCTGCGGCAGCACTGGAGGAGGGGAAGAGCAGAATGATGGCTCAGCCACACTTTCCAAAACAGCACCGAGTGTAGTGGCTCTATATTTAGAACTGAGCCTTTCCCAGCTCGGTCCCACCCTTCCCTGCGAGGTGCTGGCAGCAACATCATGGGATGGATGTTCCCTCATGGGGATCAGCTCTGGGACAAGGACCCACGGACATTCCTCAGCTTTAATGCCTCTACAAGCATTTGTGAAAATGATTCTTTTCTCACCTAGAATTAGAAAGGAACAACCATGCACAACATAGAGTGTGATGTCCTGCAGTGACCACTGGGGATCTGAAACCTCCACTTGCTCTGGGGGAGAGGAAAACCCTGAAAACCCTCTCCTTTCTGTCTAAATCTGAACAGAGTCTACAAGGAAAATGGAGAGGGATTTTTCACAAGGGCACGGAGTGACAGGACAAGGGGGAATGGCTTCAAAGTGATAGAGGGAAGGGTTACATTGGATATTGGGAAGAAATGCCTCCCTGTGAGGGTGGTTACACCCTGGCACAGGGATCACTTAATTCCATCCCCTGCCATGGCAGGGACACTTTCCACTGTCCCAGGCTGCTCCAAGCACTGTCCAGCCTGGCCTTGGGCACTGCCAGGGATCCAGGGGCAGCCACAGCTGCTCTGGGCACCCTGTGCCAGGGCTTCTCATCCTCCCAGGGAAGGATTTCTCCCCAATATCCAATCTCAGTCTCAGTTTCAAGTCCCTCAGGCAGCCCATCCGCCCACCAGCCCATGCTGCTTTCTGCTGAGTCCATGCAGCTGAATTCCAACCAGGCAGACAGAGACAGCCCCAACAAACGGAGGGAATTAGAGATTAGCAGACTTATTTTTCACCAGGAGACTGCCCTACTAAAGGCCCTGCTGCAAAGTGAGCAGAGCAGGCCCACCAGCTGCTGCCAAACCATCCTGGTAATGACATGGAGCAGCACAGACAAATGGAGCTAGAGCTGATTTCAGATCAGAAAAAAGTTACAGGCTGGAGGGGAGCTACATTATCAGATCCACTTCTAGGAATCAGCAGAATGAATGAGAAACAGCCACTGGGGTCTGGAGAGAGATTGTTTCTGCCACTCCAAGCACCTGAGCAAACCCAAACCATCTTGATGTTAAATGAGGAATAACAGGTCACGCTGCAAGAAACAGTCGATGCCAGAAGAGAGAGAAACACAGCACAGAAACCCTGAGAAGCTCTGCAGGCAGCCAAGCAGGCTGAGAGCTGAACAGCCATGGGAGGGGTTCATTGGGAACCAGAGAATGCCTTTGGCACTGATGCCAGGAGGTGGCACAGCCCAGGGCAGCTCCCAGAGCTCGGACACTCACAGATTAATGCCACAACGTGAGGCAATAAACTCCAGCTTTCCAGGCACTCCCCATATGGTTCCCCTCCTCCACTGTGTACTGGTGTATTCCCAGGGGCTCTGCTGTCCCCTGGAATGCAGTCACCTTCCAGTGCAGAGGCCACGCTGTGTTTACTCTCCTCTTTCCTGCACAGCTTTGGACAGAAGAAATCATGTGAGAGTGATTTGAGACTTTCCCCCAGGGACACCCAGCTCAGCCTCCCTCACCTTCCACAGGCAAACTGGGAATATTTCAGCCCTTTCCACAGAGGAGCCTCACTGTGGCACTGGGACAGAGCCCAGAAGGTACAGGATGGGACCTTTCTTCAATAAGACAACCAATTCAGTTGCTACTTTCTACTTTGCTCATGTCCCTATACATTCTTCACATTCATTCTTCAGCTTTTATATTATTATTATTAATCATCAATGCAAAACCAGATCAGCGTGTGGAGCAAGAGTTAAAGCTCTGCCAAAAACCCACTCTCATGATGACTCTGAGGGAGGAAGAGAAAACCCCACAAGGCTCGAGAACAATCTCATTAGCTGATCGTAACATTTCTGCCTGCAAAGAAGCCAAAGTGAACAATTTGTTCAGCTGAACACCCGCCCCCACCCCTGGACAGAACCATCAGCTTTGAAGGGTTCTTTATTCCCAGCATGTGCTCGGCACTCTGCTCAATCTCCTTCCAACCTCCCCTTGGCTCATTCATTCCCATATTCACACAAACCCAGGACCTCCACAGGCTGGGAGTAAAGACTTATTCCCACTGAAAAGCCCCCACTGCTCAGGGAAAACTTGGGAGGACAAATCCTAAACCATGAGCAGGGCTAAGCCAAGCTCCTGCCCCAAGACAGAAGTGCCCAGTTTCTCAGCAGTAAACTAAAAATCACTGTTTTATTTGCCTGCTGTTTGCAGCTCAGACAGCACTGCTGGCTGTGAATCAGCACCTGCACAAACTGTGCCACCAGCCCTCACTGGGGTGTGCAATGGAGTCAAGGTCCTGAGCAGAGCAGCTCCAGAGCACTGCCCAAGGCTGGACCAGACGGTCTCAGAGGGCTTTTCTAACTGAAAGGACTGCAGGACTCCGTGAAGGTGGAACTCCACAGCCCCAGGTGCTACACCAGGCTGGTGACACAGCATCCCATCCCATCCACCCAGGCCTCGGGGTCGGGATCCTGCCCGGAGCACCAGGGTGACTCACGGGGACACTGAGTCACGCCTGCCTGTGCTGGCCTTCCCCAGCCTGTCCACAATCCTTGTGCAGACACTGAACCTCGAGAGGACAGGCAGCAGCTCCCACCAAGGCCTGGAAATGGCAGAACGCTATCTCTGAAGTTCTTCTGTGCTGTTTCAAATCCAAGTGCCCCACATCTTTACACCATGACATTTATGCACTGCCCCGAGCATTTATTCAGCTGACTGTCTGAAAAACAGCCATTCCCAGCTCCAGCTGCTCTTGAGCCCTCAGCAGCAACAATTGTTCTGTGACAATAGCCAAAAATCAGGATTTTATTCTTGCAGCTATGCTAACACAAGTACTTTGGGCCACGTCTGAGCTCTGCTTAGCACCCACGGACAAAGGTGTGAGGAGACAAGGGGAAGGTGCAGGACAGGAGGTTGGATCAGAAGTGTGGTCACCACGAGCTGCCTGTTACACCAGGAAAACCATCTCTCCAGAGGCTCAGCAGAGCAGTCAGCTGAAAAATACCATGTTTTAAGGGAATTTATTGGGCCCATTTTTCAGTAGAGTTCTCCACACACGCTCATGGGCACTGAGGCAGGCAGGGCAGAGCAGCTTGAACCGTCTGTGTGCAGACTCTGATCACCATCACTCCAGAAATTAAGGCAGTTTCTTAGCCCCTTGCAGCTAAATCCAGGAATGAGAAGGTGACACTATACAAGGCACCAAGGTTTGCTCCAACTGTGTTCAGTTCATTTAAGGGAATTTTTCCCTTAAAGCTCTGGTTAAGATGCCAATCTCAACATCACAAACTGAACGAAGAACGCCCACTTTTTCCTCAAAATGCCTAAAATACAATTGCTCAAGCTCACAACAAACATCTTCCAGGAGCATATCCTTCTTTTTGCTGAGAAGGATATCAATATTATAATTTTGCTTTATCAATGTTATAATTTTGCTTATAGCAGCTTCCCAGTAGATCTGGGTTGCACAGGAGAATCATTACCTTTCTTAGACCCAGATTTTTCACTAGGAATTAAAATTCTTCTACAAGAAAGCACAAAGTGGCAGAAGCACAAAGCCAATGGAAATTGTGCTTTTCAGTTTTTTCTCCTCTTCACATTAAAGGTAGGATCTCACCAAGAGACTTATAACTTTCTTCTGGCAAATTCAGGACCTGAGGGCCAGTGACTCCTGTTCACTAAGAGGATACAGCAAGCGATGACAGAGGTTTGACATCATGAGCACAACCAGCAATAACCACAAGCCATTACCTTGAATATTGTACTTCTATCCTAAAGCTCAGCTTGCTGCCAAAGCAAAGCCCCAGCAGAGCAAAGGAGAAACTTCCCAGCTCCTGGTCTCCCTTCAGCTCCATGAGATCACCTCACTTGGCAGCATGGGACGATGTGACTTTCTGGATTGCTGGAAAACAAGCTTCCCTGAGAACAACACCATTAAAACATCAAAGAAGAGAAGGAAGGGGGTGTTCAGTGTTCTAAGCTCTTCAAACAAAACTAAGCACAACAGAGAGGAGACAATTACAGCACAGAGTAAACTGTTTGAGAAGTTCTTACACTTGTTCCACAGCAAAGCCCTTTGTATGCAGCAAACAGAGGAGTTTGGTGTCCAAGTGGGGGAGCGCTCGCTGCAGCCCATTAGTGCCACAGTCCCCGGGGAACAAGAATAGAGACTATGCAAATCAGGATCCATTGTTAAAAGGGAAAATTTATTTCACATTCCTGAGCAGCAGTGTTCCTGGAGCATAACAATTGGAGAGGCCCTTCTGCTGAGCACGGCACATTTTTATGCTCCACAGTAAATCAATATTCCATAATACAGAAACCACAGAAATTACAGCCAGGGTGAGGATGGCAGGCCCGAGCTTTGGTGAGCAGCACCAACACAACACTCTATCAGAACAGGACTTATCTGGGACCTGCTTTCATTGTTCAGGAGAGTTACTGAAGGCAGAATTTATGGAATGATTCTCCAGGATGTTAAACCTTCCAGCTCATGTCATAAGGTGAACGGCACCAACAAAGGTGTTTCCTGACTGTGCTGCTCTCAACTCGATCTGAACAAGTGCCACTACACTTGTCTCAGTGTCCTGAACCTTCCCCACTCGGGCAGCACCAGCAAAACAATCTCACAATGAGATAGCCCAGAAAAAAGTGGAGTTAATCTCAAAGCAAAGAACTCTTCCTTGCAAGAGGAGAATTGATTACTCCTTCAGTATTTACCAAACTTCCCAACAACAGAGCTCACTGCACACTGACAAAGGATGCAGAAACTTGTTTTCAACTCAGCCACTTCTGATCACTGTCACTCCAGGATGGAAGCGAGCAGGGCAACAAATAAAACCTGCTTTCATTTTCCTCTTGGTTTATCTCACAGGAGATAGAGCCTTCCTCTCAGCCCCCACCCAGTGCACCCAGTAAACACTGACAGAGGAGTGAGTAGCACTGGATACTCCCATCTCTCCAGGCATGAAAAAGCAGCTTCAGTCTCTTCAATTCTCATTATGCAGCCGTTAAGACCTGAGGTCAAAGGGTGTTTTGTCATGGCTCATGGGGACCAGGGGGGCTTTTGTTTAACTCCACAGGTTCTGCAGCCCAAGATCAAAATGAAACTTCAGGATAAGTGATTACACTGAAACAGGCTCAGCTCGAGGCCTGGGAAATTTCTGCACTGCTGGGATGACCTCACCCTCCTTATCTGCTCTTTCATGTCCTGGGAGGAAGAGGAGAGAGCTCTGCAAACACGTCTGCAAATGCAGAATTCCGACATTGTTTTCCTGAACACAGCTCTGAGATCACAAAATTACACTCTGCTCTCTACCTGCAACGCAAAAGCTCTAAACCCTTCTCACAGAAGTCTCCTAAAAAGTTTTTTTTTCCAGTTTTCCTCACAGTACATTAGAGCAAGGAGGATTTCAAGCTCACACAAAGGCATCAATCAAGAAGTCCAGAGACTTTTTGACTCCCCATCTCTGGAAATGTTCAAGGTCTGGGACTTGGAGCAACCTGGTCTAGTGGGAGGTGTCCCTGCCCATGACAGGGGGATGACAATGGATAAGTTTTAAAGTTCCTTTCAACCCAAACCATTCTATGATTCTAAAAAATACATTTGTTTGAACCATGTAATGACATCAAGACAAACCAGGTAGAAGCCAGGGAAGATTTCCAGTAGGAGCAGAAGTTCTCAGCAGGGCCAAACATGACTGAAATGGGCTGGGCTTGGAGTAAGGGAGAATACATAGTGGATTTTAGGGGACAAAGCAGCACAGAAACATCAATGCAGAGCTGCATCAGAGGTATGAATTCACCAAGCAGGTGCAGTCCCAAGGCTCCTTGCCTTCCAGGGGAGCAGCAGTCTGCTTCTCAGCCTTTGGGAGAGCACTGGGAGCAAGTTCCACGAGTGCAACCCCAGCTCAGGCCCACTCACTCACTCAAGGGCTTGCCCTGATTTCCAAGCCCTCAATCCCAGCAGCTTCAGAGTCATAGGAAAAATGAGATTTCCTTTTCTTTTTTGGCTTGAAGCATGCGGAGGTCATCCCTGTTCAAAGCAACAGAACACCATTTAAATAGAACACCCAGTGATGCAGATATTCTCCATGGTGCTGTGCTCTGCTCCTCTGCAGCCCCTCTTAGCACAAGTCCCTACCCCAGCCTCTCCCAATGCAGTTCCCAGCAAAGATCACCTCTTCAGTCTAAATCAGAGCAAGAATAAAGCTACACATCAATATTAAATCTGAAGGTCATTTAGTCAAGGGAAGGGGCAGCCGTGCTATTTCTGGCACCAGTCCAAGGAAAGTTTCCTCTCTCAACCCAAAGAGCCATTCCAGTTAACACAGAAATAACACATTTCTGGCCTCCAAGCCCTTTATCTAAGAAATGGGATAATATAATCCTGGCTGAAGGACTGCTGTATAGTACAGGAGCATGGAAAAAGTCCAAAGAGAAATGGAAAGGGACTGATGTGAGTCATGCTGTGCTGGGTTTTGCCTGGAGCCAGAGAAACACGGTGGGAAGGGGCCATGGCGCATGGGGATGGCATGGGCAGGGAGAAGGGCAGCTGCTCCCAGGCACTCAGCTGTGGGCAGGCAGCACCAGAGGCAGCACATCAGAAGGTATAAATGATGGACTTAGCAATTGTGTTCCACTGCAAAGATGCAGAAAGGTTTCATGGCACTGGATCAAATCTGAGACCGACATCCCTGGGGATGCAGGGGGAGCTGCTGGTTTGGGGCAGGTGAAGTGGGGGCACAGGAGAAAGGAGCTCTGCCCAGAGCTCTGTCCTGGGGGTGGCTGGAGATGGCCAAAATAAGGCTGTGAAAATCCAGTTGTATTTCCATGAGAAGAAAGGAACAATCTGCATTGTTCGGCCACGTGAAACCCCTTTTATCAGCAACGCTGTGGCACACAAAGGACTGAAGAAACACTGGATTCAAACATCAAATGGGAGCCACAAAAGAGCATCTCTGCTTTCTAAGAAAGGGCTGAGCTCTGACCAGGTCGAAGAATCTTCCAGAAGAGCAACTCTGGCCTCTAATGAAGGGTTTTCAGGGAGCTTCCCATCTCATCTGCATTCAACCACCAGCACAGGGTGTCACTTCCCTCCACTCCTCATCACAGCTTTGGCACCAATGGCTGTCTGTCAATTTCTCGTGCATTCCTGGCTCCTTTATCAAGTTTTCCATCATTTAATGAATCTCATTTAATAAATCTGCAAATCCCTCTGCACTGTCCCAGAGAGCACAGTTTAACAGCCACTATTTCAGCCTGAACTACCTTCTGAATGTGTTTGCCAGAAACAATTTCAAACCCCAGCAGTTTGTGGACAGTAGAGAGGAGGAGTATTTCACCCAACACATGGCAGAGGTGGCACAGGCTGGAGGCTGGAGTTGAACAACAAACGTTGGGTGATTTACTAGGAAGTGATGGAGACAAAAAGGAGCCACTTGGCAACTCCTCTGAGGGCTGCAGCTGATGCTGTGGGTCCCACCCTGGCAGGGGCCCTGCCTTTGGGACAGGTGGCTGGGGGAGGACAGGGGAGCTCAGCTCCTGCCAGAGCCCCACCTGTGCCCTGCTCTGCTGCCCTGCTGCCAAAGCATCCTTCAACACAACCCAATGCCCTGTGAAACAAGGGCCTCCCCCAAACAGAGCTGCAGCCACAGGAGGCCTCTGCTGCTCACTGTGGGCTGACAAAGGCCTTAATGTTTAAACTTACAGATACCCTATTTACTGTGCTGAAAAAGAGCAGGGAGTAATTCAAACCCTGGGAGCACAGGAGCCTTGGAGGGGGAAGGAAGAGGGATCTGGGTGAGTCTGCAGAGCTGGGGTGGCCGATGCTCACAGACTGAATGCTGGGATTTGGATATGACCCATCCAAATCACAGATCCTGTTTGCTGCACAAGACCCTCAGGGAGCCCCCAGGACGAGGACAGCCCTGCCAATGCCACGTCCTCAAGGACTCCTTGCAGAAGGGTTACAGAGTGACTTTGGATGATGAACTCTGGAGAGTCCAAGTACATGAAGTCCCATGTGTGCACATGCACTTCTCCTACAGAGCCAAAAGGCACTGTCCCACAAGAGAGAACACAGAACTACCACTGAGAGCACAGTTAAGGGTTAACTGCAGGTAGGCTCCAAGGAGGAAATCCACATCTGACCTGGGAGAAAAGCAAAGAACAAACAAAAAGGAAGAAAAGCAAGAAGCTGATAGCAGAGTCCATGTTTGTATACCCGTGGAGGGAATCTAATTCTTATTTCCTACATCACAAAGGAAGCCCTTCCCTCAGGGAATAGGACACTGCTGAGGTGGAATCCCAACTGAGGGCTCTCATCCATCTTCTGCAACACGGCAGAGCAGGGGGGGAAGAATAAAGTCTTAGAGTTTAAAAGGCCCAAAGCTGGGCCCCCAGTCCCACTCTGCTAATTCCCTGCTCCATCACAGATTTGCTGTTTGATCCTGGCCATGGTACTTGACATCTTTTTCTCATCTATTAAATGGCCAGAGGAGTTCTGGCTCACGGTCAAGAGGCTCTGTTATCTGTGGGGTATTTATTGTCCCAGGCACAGGATCACTTTAGAGTGGAATGGTTTTAGCATCACAGAAGACATTCCACTGTAACCATCAATTTACTACCTTCTCTCTTTTAATTAATTAAACACTTGCCAAAGAGGCTCCCTCTGATCAGGCCCACACTCGCTCCCAGGCACAGGGGAGGTGGGTGAAGAAAAGCAGAACAAAGGGAGGGTTTTCACCTTGTGGCATCTCTGATCCTACAGCTGCCCTCCCCCTCCACATTGCCAGGCTCTTCTGGAGCAAAATATGTGTCACAGACACACACACAAATTTAGGAGTGATTATATGGGTTTCATTTCATTTACTGAGATTAAAAGCAAGGGGTCAGCTGCAGGTTAACAATCCACTCATGTAGTAACTCTGTTGTTTGGGCTTTTTATTAGTTTAGCTACATGAGGCATCTTCAATGTGAATTTGGGGAGCAGGACTGAGCAGCTGTTCCCATGTTACAAATGTTACACCCTCCTGAATGCTTCCTCCTTCTCTCCCTGCAGCTCAGGCTCTTCCCAGAGACTCTGGCTATTCCCTAAAGCTGGGGAAAGGACACGCTGTGTTCAGCAATTCTTTTTGTCCCCTTGTGCTCCATTTTCTTTCTTCAATGTCTCAAAAAAAAAAAAGGAAGAAAAAACAAACCACAAACAAAACTCAAAAAGCTACAGCTATTTCTCCCCTTTAGTAATCCTGAATATATTTATTATCATGTCTGACCTACAAAAGAAAACACGACCTGATCTACAGAAGCCTGCATCAAGCGTTATTTTGCCTTTTTGCTGTTTTGTTTTTAAAACCCACCCTTCCCCCAAAGCTCTGATTTTGCAGCAGTTGAGACTGGACAAACACTTCGGAAGGAAGTGGCAGAATTTCCTAGATGTATCTGCTGAGAAAGCCTCTACCCAGAGGCACCAGGGAAACTGAGGAGGTTTTCAGAACGCTGCCATCCCTTCACAGCCACCTCTGCCTGTGGAACATTCAATTCTGGGCAAAATAAATGAGGCTGGACAGGAGCAACCTGGTCTAGTGGAGATGGTGTCCCTGCCATGGCAGGGGGTGGAAGGGGATGATCTTTAAGGTCCTCCCAGCCCAAACCATTCCAGGATTCCCCAAAAGCAGGCCCACCCACACTGTGTCTCATCCCACTGCTCCCAGAGCTTGCTCCTGGGCTGAGTTTGAGACCAGCTGCAGCAAATCCAAGCAGTAATCCTCGCACATGAGGAAGGAGAGAACCCCAGGGCAGGAGCTGAGGCTGCTGCTGCCCTCGACAGGTGTGGAGGCAGAACCTGGATGGGTGACAGGGCCTCAATGAGCCCCTTCATGCCCGGCAGTTCTGGGACAATGAAACCTCTGTCCAAAGCCTCGGAAATAAAGTTCCTCTTTGTGAGAGTTGAACTCTGACAAGCAAGAGCTGCAACCCAAACCCGACTCCACCTTCTGCCAGGACTCAGACAAATCCCAACCTCTGAGGTTTGTGCTGTGTCCTGCCTTGCCATGACCAGAAAAATTCTCTGCACAGCCCCAGTTTAAAACCACTGAGGTGTCACTTGGGACAAGACCAGAGACACCCACTGATCCCAATGGATTGGAGCTGACAAACTGAACAAAGGGGAACAGGAAATAAGTCTGGTCACAATTCCAACACTCCTCTGCAGCCACTGCAAAAGAGGTTGTGCAAACATATTTCATAAATAGGTCAGAGAAATGAAAAAGCAGATGACAGACAGATGGCACAGCGAAAGATGACGAGGAGGAAGAAGGGGGCAAGACCATCTGAGCCAAGAGAGGAGCAGCCAAGGAATTCTTCAATGAAATCCCAGTTGGATTAAACAGCTCCATGCTCCAAACTCTACAAAACGTGAAACACAAATAGGAAGTCCACTTTATTTTGGATAAGGATCCCCATACATGGAAATCACATCTCCAAGCAGCAGATGCTGTTCACCTTCCAGCACCTCAAATTCAGGTCATTCCTGGGAATGGAGCCAAAGTGCACTGGTAATTAGGGTCTAAAGGACAGCATGAATTACACCAGCTTCAATGCTAGCAAAGCTCCCACAAGCACCAACACAACCTTTGTACAAACTTTACAAGAAAACCATCACCTGGTGTGTGTTAAAGGAAATTGTCGTACCAGAACATTTAGTGATCTATCAGACTTCATCTCATCTGCAGACATGAATCCCAGAATGGTTTGGGTTGGAAGAGACCTCAAACCTCATCCAGTGCCACCCCTGCCATGGGCAAGGACACCTCCCAGTGTCCCAGGCTGCTCCAAGCCCCAGTGTCCAACCTGGCCTGGAACACTTCAGGGATGGGGCAGCCACAATAAACCCCTCTCATGGCAGAACCACACGTGTCAGAACTGCAACACACTTCAGTACTTTCTGTACACATTAAGTTTCTCCACGTCTAAAACTCCACATATGTAACATAAAATGTGTTTAAATGCTTAAAGATAACTCTCTTTGAAAAAATCTTCGGTACTCGACAGGTTCTTGACCAAGCCATCAGCATGGTTCTCACCCACAGAGCACACAAACCACGTCCCAGATGATGAGCAACTGAAAGGACAGACCAGGAACAGGAGGCATTTTGAGTAGTTTCTGCAAAACAAAAATCTAAATAAACCTTGATTGAAGGAACAAAAAGTAGTGAGACGCATCACTGACAGCAAGATGGTTCACTGGTACTGACAGCAAAAGAGAGCATGAAAACACACTTAACACTTCTGACTGTATGCAGCTGACACGAAAGAATATAGGGCAGAATTACAGTATTGGAATTTATGGGTTTTTTAAAAGATAGAGAGAAAAATGAGTTTGGATCACTGAGGAAAAGCACAGTTGGATTACACCACTAAGAAGCCTTCTTTAAAAAAGAAGGGAGGGGTGGTAAATGATCAATCAACAAGCCAGAAAATTTTAAGTGAAGTTTTAAGTAAATGAGAACAGATTTTAAAAGCCATCACAACTCCAGTTCAAATTCAGGCTCTGTTCAGATGGCAAGAGGCTACAAGATCACACCCACAAGAATCTCTATTTGCTCCATGGCTTCCCAATCCAACAGACAAGGGAGGAAACAAGAATTGATGCCTGCAAAATCAACCAAAGCAGGAAAAGAATTATTCTGCAAATCCATTCCA
This sequence comes from Geospiza fortis, assembly GCF_000277835.1. Taxonomy (NCBI): domain Eukaryota; kingdom Metazoa; phylum Chordata; class Aves; order Passeriformes; family Thraupidae; genus Geospiza; species Geospiza fortis. Next base: position 149,826 of record NW_005054584.1, read on the forward strand.
GCTCAAGCAAACAAGCCTTTACTCAGCTCAATCAGCCTCCACAGTGATGTCTTCTCACATAAATGATCTCATCTGGCCTTATGATCCAAGGCAAAAACAAGTATTCCTGACACCAGCTCTCTGAGCTTGCTTTCTTTCTTTTCCTGCCAGTTCTCTCAGGATCATTTTGTCTTCTCCCAGCAGTGTTTCTGTCCCATTGCCCAAGGCCCTGCACCACTCCATCCATGTCCTTCTAGGCTCCTTCCAGGCCAGCAGCTGGAAGATCAAGACACACTGTCCACACACACCATGTCCTTGTTCAGGAGAATTTAAGCACAAAATATTTTCAGTCCCAGCAAAGTGCCCCAGCCATCAGCACCCAGCAAGTACTTACAGCATTCAAACACTCAGCCCTGCTCATTTGGATGTGGTTGAAAGAGTCAAGTGTGTGGATCACTTCATGGAACCAGCCCCATTGTGACAACCAGAGCTCAGCTCTGCACCCACAGCCGGCAGGGAGGAGGCTCTGGACACAAACACCTTTCAAGAGATGTTCAGGCACAGCCAGAAGGTGCATCTGCCCCTCCAAACTGGAAATCCTGCTGGAAGGGGATGTGGAGCTCACACCTGCTTCACACATTATTCAGAGGACAATAAAGAAACTAATTATGTTTAGAAAGTCACAAGTTATTTATAGCATGACAGCAAATTTGTTGCCAGGAGAGCTTCAAGCAGGTCAGGGTTACAGTCCTACAGTCACCCGCACAGGGCATCTAAAATACCTGGGCTGGCCTACACTTGAAATAAAACCGAGTTCAAACACAGCCAGGGCCTTAAAAGCAATCCTCCAGCACGTATTTGCTAAAAATCTTAATGGAAACATCATTTAAAGACCTTTATCAGAAGAGACAGAGATAAGGGTCATGTAACCTGTGGGAGTCTGATTTATTACAGGTGAGCTAAGCAAGGAGACATTCAAACACATAATTAGAAAACAGGGAGGTGGAACAGACTCAGAACAAGCACCTTCTCTTGCAGCAATGCCAGTTCTTCACCACAGCTCCAGGCGAGTCACCCTCCCAACATCCCAGTCAAAACTCTGAATCACACACTGAGACAAGAGCAAACAAGGAAAGTGTCCAGCCCCCCATTCACTAGGGAATCTGATTACTCAGATTGTCCTGCAGCTAATGGAAAAAGAGACACAGTGTGACAGAGGTGACACAGCCAGACCTGCAAAATCAGTGCTCAGTTTTCCCTCCAGCACCCGCAGAGCAACCCATCACCAGCATCTGCCTCCCGCCCTTTCTGCTGCTCACTCTGTTGACAAAACCCAAAGCCTTTTAAGATGTATTTAGTAACAACTGAACTGTTTTTTTTTTAAAGAAAAGTTAGGCCTCTGTTGATTTCACAGGGCAGGACAGGCTGCACCCATCTTCAGTTGTTCTTACAGAAAATGTGTGCAGAAACATTTTCTAACTGCAGCAGTGGAGCATCTCTGCATTTGCTCTCCATGCACTTCACAAAGCTACAGAAAGAGGGGCAAAAGTGAGGGAATGGGGGGATTTAATAAACATCAAAATTCATCAAGCAGAAATTCTGTTCAATCACCCACTATTCTGTGATGAAGAGAGCTGACCATGTTTGTTTCATCTTCCCATGCCTGTCTCAAGACAAAGTGGATAAATACTGGGGCAGTGAGTAAAATCTGTGACCCTTCCTTCTGTGTTTCAATGCTTCTCCTGGATATATTCTTCTTTTATAGGACAACATCTTCTACTTCATCACTGAGAAACCAAGAAACTAATTGCTTCAAAACAGCAAAGAATTCCAGAGTAACTGTTCCAGACTTTACAACGCTGGTGGGAATAAATCCTCAGTGAATATGGCTTCAAAAAGTACCCTGTGCCCTCTCTTCCTCTTTCAGCTCGCTAAAATAAGACTTAAGAGGAAATCTGCCAAGACACCAAAGAAAAAGGCCACCTCTTCTGCTAAGGGAACTAAGGGAAGCAACAATAACCCTCAGCAAAAGCACAAAGATAACGGTTTTTCAAGCTGCACCACAATCTGAGGGAGCCAGGAATGGTTCTCAAGGACTTTAACACCCCGTGATGTGTCCTTCTGCCCTGGGAATGACAGCAGCTCCAAGCTGCCCAATCCCCCCACACAAAACAGCAGAGGGCCTCTGCAGGTCCTGACAGAAGTATCTGCAGAGTAACTGAAATTTAAAATATTTTAAAACAAAAGTAATTTAAAAAATAAAATTAAGAAAAGAAAAAAGGAAAAAGCTGTGGCTGCCCCTGGATCCCTGGCAGCGTCCAAGGCCATGCTGGAGAGAGTTTGGAGCAGTCTGGGATAATGGAAGGTGTCCCTGCCATGGCAGGGGTGGCACTGCATGAGCTTTAAGGTCCCTGCCTATCCAAACCAGTCTGGGATTTTTTTTTATTCTATAATTGTGTTTCCTTCAACCATTCAGCTCACCTAATTCTGCCCTTTGCCTGACTAGATTAAGTAATTACCAGCGGTATGGCAGCAATGGGAGGACAGTGGTTTCTGGAACATGGAATTATGCCAGAAAAGCTTTGGGATCCAGTTCCCAAGCAGAGGGAGTGGAAGCTCACTGCTGCCTCATTTCACAGCAATGACATCAGCCTGAGCTCTCTGGAAATCTGAAGCCTCTCTCCAGGAGGATGGATCGGTGCTGGGCTCAGAGTGGTCACGGGGCTGCTGAGCACATCAGGTGATTCACACACAAAAGGGATTTCAGTCTTCCTCCACCACCCAGGGGAACCACCAGCAGCTATTTATTTATATAGCAGACAAGAGGGATTTATATCATATATGTTAGCGTGTATATATATATATAATTATTATATATATAATATAATGTCTCTCACGCCTGAGTAAATGTCACCTAGAAAAGTTTAAGGCTTAACTGCCAGGTTAGTTCATGTTTGTGCAGTGCTTTCAAGATTAAAACACTCTGTGTGCTAAGCATTATCATCAAGTCTAAGAAGGGCAGACTTGGCTCTAGGAGAGATACTAGAATTACATCCACACAAATTAAAGCATTTGGATTCTTTCCAGAGCAGATCACTCCGATTTTGTCTTTCTGCTTGTCAGTACACAGCTCCACAAATGTCTGCTCTTTGGAGACATGGGACAGAAATCCACAGTGTCAAGTTCCTAAAGGCAAATAATATCAAAAACCATTCCTAAATGGCAGAAGATTATCCTCAAAACAAGGAAAAAAAGCAGCCTCACTTTTGTCATGGGATACCCACAGAGCTTGAAAAGTCTCAACTTTAAGGCCCATAAAATTTTTCTGACCTTCACAGTGAGACACCAAACCCCATCAATGAGAAACTTTAAGCGAAAGAAAAGATCTAAAAGGTTCAACCAAAGTATTATATATAAACACTGAACATTTATATAAATATTTATGTGTAGTAAGTTCCAAAACGAGATTCAGGCAAGAAGCAATCAAATAAGCTTCCAAGTTTCCACAAAAAGCATGGCAGTCTCATGGAAAGCCACAGCAAGTGGCTTCAACCAAACACCCAGCTCAGGTCTCACTCCTCCTATCTGAACAAGTCTCTCTGTATTGTGCTGGCAGTTTCTGGAACAGAGTTTAGTCTTTAATCAAAGTTTATTTTCCTCTTGCAGAACACTGAGTACTCACATATCAAAAGCCTTGACAAAATTCCTAGGGCTTCACATTTTTCTTTACTCCTAATGAAAACCAGCCTGGCTGGAGCTGTGAATCTTGTCCTTGTTACTGTGATTCCCAAATTTTGGGATATGGAGCTGCTGCTCTGGGTGCCCTGGGGAGCATCTGGGCACCCCTGGGGTGGCTCTCATCTACCCCAAAGCAGCAGCAAGGGTAGGTGAGATCCCTCTGTGTAAAATGCAGCAGGGCAGCTGGAAGGCTGCAACCCAATTTATCTCCCCACAAGTGTTTTGCATATTTGAACCCCAAGCTTGTGATTCAGGCCCTTACTATGGACAAAAAGGAGCCATCCTTGGCCTCATGAGAATAAAAAGATGCTCAAGTATTTGCAATCACAGCAAAAAGAAATAGCTGCTGAGGCCACAAACCCCAGCTGCAAGAGTCACTGAGAGATGTATTAACACTGATTTTCCCAGAAAGGTGCGGACTAGTGAAGAATGTGACAGCTTTTATACATTCTCACATGCAAGAGAGACATCCAAGTGCTCAAGGTATCATTTAAGCATGGTTCTGTATGAAACAGCTTCATC
>NW_005054584.1:154074-155750 GCF_000277835.1 Geospiza fortis
TAAGAGGAAAAGAGCTGTGAAGGAAAATCTTCCCCATGCAGTAAGAATGCAGATATCACAGAGTCTCTCTCCCATATGGATTCTGAACTGTCTACTAAGGAAATTAAAAACTACCCATTAAGCTTTCTTTCTCTGCTTTCAGAGAAACTGGAACAGAAGCAGGGGACTGGATCTACCCAACAGCTCCCAGAGCTGCTGGGGAAAGGTGAACACACAGCTTTAGGGTATTTGGTAAGGCAAGAGCAGAAATAAAAGCAATTTATTTCAGGAATGATCAGAAGCACTTTCAGCTACAAGAAATCATCCTCCCAACGGCAGCACCCCCATCACGTGCTCAGTGCTTCCTGCAGGACACAAATGCCTGCTGTATGGAAGAGAGGAGAATCTAACATCGAGTGAATGGAGTTTAATCTGTGCTGGCAATTCTCAGGAGCTTTAGCTCTCAGGGAGGAGTTAATTCAGTTCATTGCCAACTCCAGCAGCCTAGCACACCATGTACCCCTCTCCCAACTCCACACTAAAGCTCCCTGTGAAAATGGGAGATTTAACAGGACACACATGCACAAATCTTCCCCCTGTGGAAACTCAGCTGCTATAAAGGGAGACCATGTTTTGTTACATCTCCTGAGAATTCTGTCTGCCAGGACCTGTGACTAAAAACTTCACAAAACCACTCAACTGCCACTGCCACCCTCCTCCCAAACTCCTCCACACTGGACATCCTGATCTTTATTAACTCCAACTACACCCAAATCCAGAGAGTCCCATAAAAGGAATGAGGAAACCATCAAGTTCAGCTGAACACTCTCCAGGAAATAAAACCTTTGCCAGTGTCTTATTAACTTATTTTGACAGGTAACATTTCTTGCATCAAGATCTTTGCTTTTATTCCTAGGAATTGAAAGGATGTCCAGTCTTTATGCCCAAAGTTAGAGCCCAGATATTTGAAAGAGGTGGCATTTGAGACCAAGAAGATGACTGATTAGCAGAGTTTTTGGGTTTGTTGTGTGTCCCCCAAAAGGACAGAGAACTAGTAGCGCTCTCCCAAACATCAGAGCAGTAACAGAGGATTAAAAATGAACAGAATTTTAATAGAAGAAATCTTAGTAGAAGAACATGTCTGTAACTGGAGCACATTTCAGTGAATGCAAGAAAGAACTGCAGAGCTGCAGTCTAGATGGTCTTATTTTAAAAAGCACACAACTTCAAAGCACTGAGATATGTTCTGCCATGAAGCAGCACTGAACTTGGCTGGCTTCCCTCCTCTCTCCAAACAGCAACAAAGGAACACTGTTCTCCCCCAGCAGACAGCAAACACTGGCACATATTTCCAGGGAGACACCTGTTAGGGCTGGAAGAGCTCAGGGAGTGCAGCAGAGGTGGCCACAGTGACCCAGTGAACCTCAGAGCACCACCATGGCTCTTTTTGATCCCAGCTCTTCCTCAGCTCAATGCAAACAGTTTTACAGACAGCACAGATGCTTTGGGTTCACCAGGGAAGAGTTACAAGAGGATGTTTAGGCACATTCCATAGATAAAGCCTTACCTCCCAGAGCAGCACTTTCCCCTTATTTCCCTAAGGAAAAAAACCAAAATGCTGCAAAACCCACTTGGGCTTTGGTCAAGGATAATTTATACTTATTTTACTTTAAAGAATCATCTTTGCATGCAAACTA
>NW_005054584.1:155800-181077 GCF_000277835.1 Geospiza fortis
GGCAATAGGCAATGCTGTTCCAACTGCAGCTTGAGACACAGAGCACGCACAGGCAATATTTAATCTCCAGTATATCCCCTTCCATTTACAAGTGTAGCAGCAGATCCCTTCACAGTCTCCAGTTTGGAAGAAAAAAGGGGAGAGTAAGGCTGATGTGAGCTAAAAAGCAGCAGCTACTGGTTTGGGGCAAAACTTCCCTCCCCAGAGACACCAGTCCAGACTGATACAGGAGAATCCTGATGTTGACCTTCATAAGGCAACAAAGAACTCATGATTTATGTCCTTTGATATAAAAACAGAACTTACAACAAAAATAAAAGCTCCAAGAAGTCTATTGGACCTTATAAACAAAGTCTTGGACAAACTGGTAACTGTATTCAGTTTAATTTATTAAGAACAAATTAATTTGCAACCACTTAATTTCATCTAAAGGCTGACGAAGCAAGGCTTACAGGCTGCTTTCTTACTGACAAGTCACATCTTTAAAAGCTCCTTATCTAACAGCTCTCTGCTTTTGCCACAGCAAGTCAGAAAACTGAGATAAAACACCAGTGGTGCAGAAGCCAGAAACAAGGCACCAAGATATAGGAATTGAACCATGTTTAAGTATTTTGCATCCTGCTATCCACATAAAGATGCAAATTCTAGAAGAGATGTTAAACCTCGTGTTTCAAACTTTACAATAACCTCTAACCAACATGGATGAACTCTACCACACACACTAAGATTCCATATTCAAGCTCTCAAAACACACTTGCTTTTACCCAGTGACCTACACCTCACCTCCTGCTTGTCCTAAAACCTGCTTTAATAAAATTATATTGAGATTCCATTGAAAAAGAGACTGCAGATTTCCTCCTTGCAGCCAACAAACTTAACCATACCTGTAACTACAGAGATGAGAGCAAGGGCCTCAAACTGCTGGGGTCTAAATCAACACAGAGGCTTCTTTAAAATGTTGGTTGTATACCATGCACAGAGTGTGTACATACATACACACACACTCCAAAATGCTTTCAAGCCTTTCAAAACTCACTATAAATTCACACAAGTCCTTCACAATTCCCTATAGCTTAAAAAACACAAGAAGCTATAAAAAGGACTGTACGTCACATGTGAAAGAGAAAACAAAACCGTTTTTATTTTGGAATAGTTGGATTCAGCTGCTGTTTGGGAAACATATAGTCAATTACATTTATTTCTGTGACTCAGGATTCCTGCAGCCTGCTTCTCTTCCCAGAGATACCTGAGTTATCCCTTCAGCTTTCTGCTGGGCTGTTATGTGGCCACAGTCCTTCAGCTCATGTCTGATGATTAACACAATCCTGCAGAAGAGCAGAATGCTGCTGATTCTTTGCAAAAGAGCTCCCCAGAACGCAGTATTAATTTAATCTCATTTAAAACAGATTCAGCATTTCATTCTGCAAGGGAGAGATGCTTTCTACTATGTCAAGGCAGCGAGCAAGAAATCAAAATAATGAGTTCAGAGCCACATTGCTGGGTTCACACAGACTGGAATTCCATAACGTGAAAGAATAAACTGCTGTCTTGAGCAATTAAGCAGCATTTTCTATTCACAAAAGTACATCCTCCTTGGGCGTCACTAAACACCACACTGATTCCAAGCAACTCAGCTGCTCTTAATAAAAATAAAAAAAAAAAAAGAAAAAAGAAATCCTCTTTCTTGCTGGCAAGGTGAGTTACTGGAAGGCTCTTTCCTTGTCAAGGACAATGCGGGTCTGTATCGAGCAGACGTGGCAGGTTTGCCACTGCTACACGGCTCCTCCCTGTTGTAAATGCAAACAGGGGAGCTCCTGCCTCACCTGCAGGAGCAAGGGGAGGGACAGGGAGAGGAGGAAAGCACACACAGGCTGGGGAGAGGACAGGCAGCAACAGGGAACCGTGCCCTTGACACCCAGGGGTGATTTCCAGCTCCTCTCCCTCCCTACATAAACAGCCCTGTGAGGTACCTCTGCAAACCAGGAACCCCACGTAGCCATGGTATTTTCTGAAAAATCCTTTCCTTAGGATTTTTCCTCCTGAGAAGCTGAGAGGCCTCAGGAACGAAATGTAAACAATGGTTATCTGCTGCTGTGGAGTGCAACAGGTGGATCTGTGATTGGTCTCATGTGGTTGTTTCTAATTAATGGCCAATCACAGTCAGCTGGCTTGGACTCTCTGTCCAAGACAGAAGCTTTTGTTATCATTCTTTCTTTTTCTATTCTCAGCTAGCCTTCTGATGAAATCCTTTCTTCTATTCTTTTAGTATAGTTTTAATATAATATATATCATAAAATAATAAATCAAGCCTTCTGAAACATGGAGTCAGATCCTCGTCTCTTCCCTCATCCTAAGACCCCTGTGAACACCGTCACAACCCCAGAGCTGGGGCAGCCCAGGAACCCCACAGCAGCAGCTCTGTGGGGCTCATGTCACTGCTGGCACTTTGGGGATGGGACCTCCTGCTCTGCCCCAAAACAGCTGAGACCTCACCCAAGAAAGTTCAATTGAAACCAATGCATCAAACTCCCTCTGGGATGAAAGCCAACACTGCCCTGTCTGAGACACCCAACTCCATGGTCCACAGAGCAGGAGAAAAGGGAGAAGCTCTCCTGCACGATCTAGACAAGATCAGAAAGTTCAGGGTACAAGGTGGAAAGAGAAGCCATGGGCACAAGAAGTGGTGAGAAAACACCAAGAACTGAATTATTTCAGGCTATAAAGAGATGGTTATATCTTAATTGTGTCTGTAAGGACACATAAAAATGGTCTTTATCCCCCCATTTCATCCATATTTCCCAGAGCCAAATCAAAACCACCTTTCTGTACCACCCCCATCTCTCCAGAAGTTATTCATGTCACACACACTGTTGGCTGCTCCACCAGAAATTTATTTTTCTTGGATAGATTTTCCTCAGCCCTTTCAATCAGGTTCAGCCAAGACATACTCTCTACTCCAGGACTTTTCACAAGGACTAGACAATGTTTGTTTCATGCCAAGACACAAGGCAGGAGACAGAATAAAAGTATCTGTAGAGCAATCAGGCCACTTTCTACCTTCTGAGCAAACTCCACTGCATCTCAAGTGCCACAATTTGGAGCATCTCATACTCTAATTTTATTTTCAAGCTGTGTGAAGTCTGCAATAAATATCCAGCATTTCTATAAGGAGTTGGAAAGGGAGAAGAGAGAGAGGAATATTGGTCTGTTTCTTTAATTTGGACCATTTGCAACCAACAGTATGTTCTTTAATACTGGGCTCCAATTTGCAAGAATGGATTCTTCCTGAATATGGGATATTTTTAGAAGATGTTTTGATTGGTGGCATTGAAACATCTGATCCAAGCAGCAGAGCTCATCGTTATCCCAAATCTCAGTCTCTCAAAAAAACAAGACATCAATCTCATCAGGAGGATTTTTTATCAAAGATGTGTTCAGGAGGGTTTTCCTGTTCTTTTGGGAGAAGAGGGAGTGGGAGTGAATGGAGCATTACTCACCCTGCAGTCACCACTTTCTAGGAGTTGGGCTTTTCTAGAGACATGAATACTAGGCCTTTTTTTTTTAATTTGGTTTTTTTATTTACAAGCAGAAGCAAAGCATGTCACACTCACATGTCTAAAAGCCAGCATAAGAGCCAAAAAAACTGAACTGGGGCAACTTTCAGTCAAGTAATCCACGAGGAAAGGCAGCAAATGAGAATAGTTTGGAGTATTACACCATCATCCAGACCTTAACGCTTGGTAGAACTACAAAAGGTTCACACAAAGGACAGAATAGAGGTTCTCAAGCCACGGGGACTTTTGTAAGAGTGCTGCAAAGAGGCTGAGCCCTCCCTGCCCCTGGATGCTCCCCATCCATCTGAGGGTGAGCCTGAGCTGAGGGTTCCCAGCTTTGGGACAGAGTCCTTCTCCTGGCCCATCCAACTCCCTGCACGTGTCAGAAGAAAGCCTACAACGCATGGGAGGTTTTCAAACACATTCACAAACTCTGAAGCCAAGAGTTTCACAACAAAAGCCAACACAAAAGTCATTGTAGCAGGAACAAAGAGCTGTGGCTGCGAGTCCATTACTGCACAGCCTGCAAGGGTCCAGAGGGCCAAGCAGGACCTGCAGCCAAACCATTACACATTTGCACCTCCCCAGATCTAGAGGATTCCCAGCTCTGGAAGAGATACGACAGGTTTTTTTTCATTAGAGGAGCTGGAATGAACTGTGGTAAGAACTAGAACTGTGGTCAGCCAGTGCAGCTCTGCACTGTCAGCTACCTTGAAGGGCCAGGGAGTTCATGACTACTAGAGAGGGTGGGATGTTTCCATCTAAATAAAAAAGAAAAGAGCCTTGGTAAAAGGGAAAATGTCCCTCTGAAATGATCATACAATCTTGTGCAATAAATGCAGCTTTAGAAGTGACATTACCCAGCTCTGAGCTAACAGGCAATTACAGTGACTGGAAAAGAGAGATTTTTGCATGGATTTCCACATTCTCCAAGACCTCTCTGTGAATGAAGACAACACTTTTCCATCAGCTGTCTGCCCTAGTGTGTGTCAAAACCTGATCAGAGGTTCGATGGAGATGATTAATCCTGGAGGGAGCCGGGCAGCTGCTGCTCTGCTCTCTCTGTGGCAGGGAGGAAGAGGAGGAAGAGGAGGAGGAGGAGGAGGGGAACTACCTGTCTCCTTTCTGAGACAGCAGCATGAGCCACAGCTAAGGAGACAACCACAAATTCTCAGAACCCCCTTTATCCCACCAAGCATCAGCCAAATAAATAAACCAAGATGCTTTTGGACAAGCTACTCTCAGAAATGAAGTGAAACCCAGGAGAGCTCCATTACTTCAATTAATACTCCCATTTGTACCAGGTCAGCAGCTCCCAAGGGCAGCGAGGACAGGCACATCCCACTATTCCTCATCCAACAAATCCCCAAAGGCTGGGCAATGAGCATCCAACTCACTTTAAAACTCCAGGAGAGCTCTGTGGGACCCAAGAGTAGAAAAAGAAGGAAAAAAAAGAGAAAAAGCTTCCCTGGATATGCTTTCTTGAAAATTTTGGTTGCAGTCGCTCAAACTGGAAGGAAAATTACACAGTTTTACAGAATCACAGAATGGTTTGGGTTGGGAAGGGACCTTAAAGCTCATCCAGTGCCACCCCTGCCCTGGGCATTGACACCTCCCACTGTCCCAGGCTGCTCCAAGTCCCATCCAACCTGCGATGGGGCAGCCCCAGCTGCTCTGGGCAGCAAAGTTTTCTCCCATGCCTAATAAATTTAAGTAAAACCAATTTTTTTTCCCCCAGTATGACAACTGTAGCAAGCCCAGAACAGGAAGATCACTTTAGGTACTAGTTTGACTAGTTGAAAAATTCAAACACCTACATTAGAGAGGAAAAAAAATCCTACCAGAAAGCTCCAAAAGGAGGAGGGGGGGAAAACTTCAATTATGTAAGGCAAAGATTGAAAGTAGCCAAGTGCTCTGCATGCAGATGGTTGTTAACAAGCAGACAAGAAGTAGATGAAAGGGATTTTGAGGAATGCCACGACATCAGAGGAAAACAATAAAGAGAGGATTCCTCCAGCAGATTCACCCAGTAACACTGGGCTCCAGAACAGACCCTCATTAGTGGGGACCACCTCGTTAGTCTGTGAGGGGCTGCAGAGGTTCCCTCCCTGCTGGAGTCCTGCAGTCATTGCTGTTCCAAGCATCACAGTTAAAGCAGCTGGGAATTTACAACCAGAATCTTCACAGACGTGACAACAACGAACAAAACACCCACTGCATTTTCTCCTCATCCTCCTCTTTCAAGGAGCTGCATCGCTGAGCACTACGAAGTTTTCACAGAGCATCTTTTTATTGTGGGAGCAAAAGAGGCACAGGGTGGGATTGTTGGGGTGTCTGTGCAGAGCCAGGATTTGGACTGGGTGATCCTCTTCCAACTCCAGATATTCTGTGATAATTTTCACTAAAGCAATTGAAACATTCAATCGAGTCATTTTTCCTTTAATTTTTCAAAGAGGAGCACCTTGTCCTGGCACACAAATTCGTTGCTCAAGCACAAGAAAACATTGGCACAATAACCAACCCAATTTGCAGAGCAGCTAATCTGATCAGGGCTTACCTGTACCCAGCCTGGAGGGCTTTGGTTTCAGGAGTTTAACATAATCAAAAGCATGCCTGGTACAGAGAGAAAAGGGGGGAAAACAAAGGCAGAGCTGTGCCACTGACAACTAGGATGGGTCATGAAAATTTTCTCTCCTCAGAGGATCCCATTTTGAAATAAATACTATCTCAAGAGGCAGCATGCAGAAGAATTAGCTGCAAAAAGAAACAGAACTCTTTCCATTCAAAAGACCTGGCCATGAATACTCGAGGAGGGGCACTGGGGCAGGTCTGACAAGTGAAAGATTCACACAAAAGAGTGAACCAGCACAGAACCACTGTAACTGGAGACAGATGTAATTCCAGCCTGTTAGGAAGAATTTAAAATGCAGGAAAAAGGCAGTCAAAAAAAGAAAAACCAGCAGTTACACACTTCATAAACCAGGTTAACATCTAATACACAACACAACGTCAATCAGAGCCTTCAGGTAAGATTTTTTACAAGTATTACTTATTAAAAGTAGGCTTAAATAAGTCAGAGTTAAGCTGGTTCGGGCTTCCTGCCCATTTCCAGAGGCAGGGAGAGAGGGATGGTAGGGGGGAGAGAGAGGGCTGAGTATGGAAAGCAGTCTTTAGGCACAATATGAATCACCACACTGAGGAACCTTCCTTAAGTGCCTGGCTACTACTCAAACAGATTTATTTTATTTAAAATGGGATGATTTTGACCAATACACGCACAACAAACCTTGGAGAAGTCATTACACGACACTCAGCTGTGTCTATCACAATGAAAAATACTTGAAAATTAATTTGTATCAATTTAATCCACCCTGATGTAGGAAAAGTGGTTAATGCCTTGGGAGATTTCCTAATGTGCTTAGTTTCTTAACATTATTTTCTGCTGTCTCAGTATAAACAGCACCTTGCCTTTGACTTTCAGAAATCTCTGCTAATGGCAGGAGAGCTACCTACAACATGAAAGGAGCAGAGAGAGAATAATTTTCTTGTTTTAGCCTGAGACAGTAAAAACCAACACCACAAAATGTTGCATACATGGAGCAAGAGCCCTGCAAGTGTTCTGCATTCAAAATGCAGATCTACAGAAGGCTGATTGTCTCATTTTTTTGAAATAGCCAGCACGGGAATAGCAGAAGTCACATGGAGAAGGGTTCCAATTCACACAAAAATAGGCAGATTTAGCTGCTGTGATTTTTATTCATGCAACTGTCCCAGCCTAGGAATAGCAACGGCTGCTGAACAGAAATATTCTCCCCCTGGCCACTGGGATGTGGGAGAAAAAAGTCACCAGGAACAGGAAGAGCCATCACCTCCTTCCTCCCATCAAAGCACAGGGAGCAGGAGCTGGGAGCACAACAGTTCAATTTTGCCAGAGCAGAGCCAGGATCACTGAGCACTGAAGCTGTGCCCTGCTCAGACAGATGCCTGTCCCAATTTCTGTCTCTTGCACCCACAAAAAACCTCTCTGGTTCCCTCTCAGGAGTAGAATGGATTTGCTAATGCAACATCACCAGCCCTGAAACAGCCAAAGCTCAGCACTCAGGGTATTAAAGGGGAGCCACCAGGGAATTTAGGAAATGTACACTGAGCCTATGAGCTGCCTCAAGGCTTCTAAATGAAGACATCCAATTTTATCTCAACTAAGCCTAGAGCCCCCCATGAATGTCAACGGGTAACAGCTCCAAATCTTTAACACCATGGAAGGAGATGAAGCTCCAACTGCACACGGGCTGGGATGAGAAGCACTTTGGAGACAAAATGTTCTTTACCTGGACCAGGAGAATGAGCAACAGGAGATATTCCCAAGCTTCACCTACAGCATCAGAAAGATTTTGTGGCAAACATTCCCCAGATGACTTAAGCTCTCTTATTTTCCTGTTTGCTGGCCAAGACCAGTTCAATCTACGGATGGCTGCTCACTCCAGGCACTACATCAAACCCTCCCCTCTGCCTCCCATCACACACATTTCCCTCCAATTCACACCGCTTTCCATTAATATTTGAAAGTCCTCCCTTACACAAATAAAATTCTTGCAACATTTCTTACAACATCGTTATGTGTTACTATGGAAACTGCAAAAATGTCACAAAATACAAAAGCCTAAAGCTCTGCTGCATGAGGAGAACCCTGATCATTCTTAGTTCCCTCTTTGGGTAATTTGATGATCAAATGTTTGGAGCCTAATATTAAAAAAGTCACTATTATAGTGAGGGGGGGGGTTGGTTTGGGGTTTTTTTGGCATTGCTTAAATTACTGAATATTTCATTAAGCCAGCAGCCAAATGAAGTCACTTTTCACAAATCCACCCTGTAAGGAGGCACTTCCGAGGCAGTAAAATGACATTCAAAACTCTCTGGCATTCCATTCTGAGCAGAGTAGCTGTGGCTATCCCTGGATCCCTCTGAGTTTCCCAGGCCAGGCTGGACGCTGGGGTTTGGAGCAGCCTGGGACAGTGGAAGGTGTCCCTGCCATGGCAGGGGTGGAAATGGATGGACTTAAAGGTCCTTTCCCACCTAAAGCATCCTGTGATTCTGTGAGTGCATTTACAGACGCAGGATGCACAGACTGAACAGACAGGAGCTCTACCTCTTTAAACCAGAGGCTCTCTGAGAATCGGGGAGTTGTGCAGAGAGCACCCTGTGCTCATTCATAAGGCAGCAGGGATTGAAGTGCCTCAGAAGCAGGCGCGTCACGGGATGTGCCAGCCGAGCTGTGCCACCACTATCGCAGGGAACATCTCGTTTTGCAGCTGAGACACCGTGCTTGCACACAAGCATGGGGAGAGAACAGCCATCTGCCAGGAGCTCACCTCACTAACCTGACAGATCCTGGCCCCACAGCAGCACCAAACACACCCTGGGCTGCCCTCAGTGCTGGGGCTGCCCTCCCTGCCCAGGGTGACCCTCCTGGGGTTGCCCTCCCTGCCCAGGGTGACCCTCCTTGCCTAGGTCTGCCCTCCCTGCCCAGCACAGCCAGGACAGCACTGGCATGGCACACTTTGGCACATGGGAGGCACACTTTGGCACAGAGCTCAGGCTGGTTAGGGAGAGGCAGGAAAAGGGAAAACACCCTCCACGTGACCAATCTGCTGCAGAAATTCTGAGCCCGTAACAAAAGCAGTGAACAGGAAGTCTCAAGAGCACAAGCCTCTGACTGTCCCCTTTTAAACATTCTCCTTCACCAAAGCATCATGCCCCTCACTGCTGATGCAATGCAATGAAACAGCACATTTTTACAGGAAAATCCCAGGCATCCTTAGCAAATCCTTAACTCGGCGTGCCTGTGCCAGGTACCCTTCCCATAAATAGCTTGTTCAGTGCTGAGGTCAAACCTGGAGCAGGCATTCCAGAAAGTAACCTTATCCCAGGAAAGGTCAGAGGGGGGTGAAAAGAAATAGGACAGAAAAAAAGGAAAAAAAAGTAAAGAAAATAAGGAGCTGGATCTTACTTAAGCAAACCATTCCAGTACTTCAAGTGAAAGCAAATCTTTTAAATGCAGAGAGCCACAACCAGAGACAACTCCAAATGCACTGGAGAGTTGAATCAGTCCCAGTTGGCTCCAGAGATGAGAAGGGCAACTGCAACAAACCCAACGGCAATTCAAGCTTCTCTTCCCACTTCCCATCTGAATTCCTAGTCAATGCACAGGCCCTCACCTATTTATATTTTTAAGCCCTTCCTTTCATTCCAAAATCCAGCAAATAAAACCTAAGCCAATTTTTTTAATTCTCTCCTACCTAAAGCGTTTCATCTGAGGATGGCCCAGCAGAGACACCGAGCTCTCCAAGCCTTTGAAAGGAGACACTTGCAAAACGCCCCACATCCAGGGTGTGCCCAAAACACACTCCGTGGAAAAATCTCTTGGGGCAGTGCCAGTTTAGCAAGAAAAACATTTTCCCCCAGCTGGAAGTCTAGCACTGCTGAGCGAGTGCAACCAGAACGGATCTGCAGGAGGAGAGAACAGAACGGGGGGGAAGCCCCATGTCACTGCAGAATGAAACCCCAAATCTTTGAGGAAGACACCTGGGAGTACCTTTACAAGCCCTTCCTTAAGGAATTCCACGCTCACCCTTGCTCCACTTGTAATCTCAGCCACACAGGCATTTGTTGTCTTCTGTCAGTACCAGCATGAATAAAAATGCAGCTCTGAGCTGGGTCAGCTTGCAGATGCTGGTGTAGCACAGTGTAAAAGTCTTTCCCCATCCCCCACAGAGGTATATTAGCCTTCAATATTGGAGATTAGCTCTAAACAGGGCCCCTTTCCCTCGCTCAAACACTGACTTCAATTTCAGAGGAGACTGCAGCAAAGCAGATAAGTACCACACTGGGTTTTTAACACCAGTTCACATTCACAAACTTCTAAAAAAATTTTTTTCTGCTGCTTCAGATGTTGTGACAGGCTTTTTCCAATGAAAAGTAAAGTAAATATTTATACAACCCTATTCACAGTGTCACCCACAACTCCTAGAAAATCTGAACTGGAGCCTGTTCTTACTCGCTGCCCCACTGGGTAAGGGCTAGAGAGACAAAGAGCAGCTTATTGGCAGCACCAGACACAAATCATTCCCAGCCCTCTGCATTATCCTCCATACACCAGGCCAGCCCAGCCTGACAAGCAGGGAGAGAAGACCTGGCTCTGAACAGAACAACCCAAAACGCTGCAGGGGCACTAAAGACATCTGCCAGAAAGATGCTTTGTCTGCATTCAACACCCCACACACTCAATTCAAACGTTTTCCTCCACACAGCACTGATCCAAACGCTATTCCTTGCACGTGTGACCCAACTCTGAGTGCTGGTTCACAGAATCTCAGATTGCTCTGGGGTGGAAGGGGCTTTCAGCCTAAATAGATAAATTCAAACCAAAGCACCAAACTCCCTCTCAGATGAAGGACAACCACACTGCCTCATCTGAGGTCTGTGGATGGCCACTGACCTACAACAAACCTCCCTGCCATTCTCTACTGGTCTGCACGAGGATCAAGGCTCTAATAAAAGTCAGAAACAACTTATTAGACGCCCATAACATCTGTAAAAAGTGTACTAGGACCAGCATCTCTTTGAGAAATAACTGACTAGTCTTGTTTGCCCTCTTCCCTTAAAAGCAAGAGGGACTTGGAGTGTCCTACTTACTTCAGATACCTGATTAAGCATTTTTGAACAATCAGCCACCCTATTGTTCTGCTTTCAAATGCTAAGCAAAAACACTTCAGGATTTGCTCTCTCTGAAAGAGCTTTCAGGACTGCTCTCCTGACCAAGACATCACTGCTGAGACCAACAACTCAGACAACACATAAGTAAGTTCTCATAAACAGCTAAAAAATAAAGTTAGGCACCTTGCTGTCATCAGTACCTACAAGCACAGCTAAAATTCAACAAAAAATACCCAAAGTGTCAAGCAGGTGACTGAAAAAGTGATAACGAGTAAGAGACAAACTTTTAGGATTGCTCTGCATAAATCATTTAGTGAAACACGTTTGTGACCAGTAGGAAAAGTTTCCTTAGTCCCCATGGTGTGGGATTTGATTTCTGAATTACATGTGGGATCTGCCATCTGAACCATAGTTCCATAAAGTCATGGATTTAAGAAATATTATTTAATGGGCTTTGAGATACAGGCTTCATTATCATGTTCTTGCTTGAAAAACATAATCAATGGAAAAAAAATCAGAATCTCTAAATCCCATTTCTCAGTCAGCTGATGCACCAACTGCAGCCACTCCTCAAGCAACCCCCAACCCAAGTGCCCCATGCATTCATCTCCAACACAGGACTTGGAAATCAGTGCTGGGAAAAGCAGTTGTGAGAAATGTTAATTACTACTCCAAGCCCAGCAACTCTGAAATCCCAGCAGCACAATGTGACGCAGTGCAGGGAGGAGACAACACACAGGCTGTGAAATGATTCACTGCAACACCAAGTGCAGAAGGTGCTCGGATTTCCCTTCAGTAAATGGGAATAATTAAAGTGTGCTCGGGCATCGTGGCCATAGGCATCATAATAACCACAAGTGAATACTGCAGGGACTGTCTGACCCTTGGAAAGGTTCTGTGGGAAACCAGGGGTGTGAGAAATTGGTCACTAGGAACTTCAGTTCCCTCTCAGCAGCTCAATGCAACTGCCAACCAAACACTGACTTTACAGATAAGAAAACCTGAGCTAAAAGATAAGTCCCAGTTAAATATTTGGTTTCATTACCTTTTCAGAAAATTTTTCCATGGTACAGACTAAAGTTGAACTAAATCACCTACCACTCACCAGCTCATGTCTACATCACTGCATAGCATAGGTCACCAACCAGCCAAAAATAATTGACAAATTCTGATTAAACTTGTCTGCAGGCAAATCCAACACAACCTAAGAAACCACCATTCTGAGAAGAGCAACTACTATAAAAGTGCATAAGCCACATGAAATATTTCCTATTTAAATGTATTAGCACAGGGACACAGAAACAACAGGACTTTGGTGACTTTCTAAACCATCACTCAGCCACATAAACCAGATTTCAGCCAGCAGCCCTCCAGCACTGGGAAGAATTCCATGTCCTTCTCTGAACCACGTTTCACAAGCAGTTCCAGCATGCTGACAGCAACATAAAACCATGGAATGGTTTGGGTTGGAAGGGACCTTAAAGTCCATCCAGTGCCACTCCTGCCATGGCAGGGACACCTCCCACTGTCCCAGGTGGCTCCAAGCCCTGTCCAGCCTGGCCTTGGGCACTGCCAGGGATCCAGGGGCAGCCCCAGCTGCTCTGGGCACCTGTGCCAGGGCCTGCCCACCCCCAAAGGGCACCTGGGCTCTTTCACAGTCGCACAGGTTTCTCAGGCGCTGCTGCCTCCAGTCACACCCAGCCAAGGAAGTTTGGATTCTCCTCAGGGGAGACTCCCACCTGCCCTCCTCACCTCCTAGCAAAGGCAAAGCTGCTCTCTCCTGATCCTCACTCTGCACTGCTCACACCTCTAGGCAATCTCAGCTGTGAAGCAGACATGGGCATTGCTAACCTGCAGCAGACACAATCCAGCACGGTGGTCCTTGATGCACACAAAGCAAAGGGCTCAGCACAACCCAGTCCTGCCTGCACACACCTGCCTTCCCCATCGGCAGCCCGAGAACCAGGAGCACCTTGTTAAACCAAGCCCATGGCTGGCAGGGCTTCCCGAAGGTGTAACAAATCCCTCCCTGCTTTGTTTATGCATTACATGATGGCCTGGTTATGCACCTGAATGACAGCACCTTCCTGGGCAGCAGGTCTGGGAGTGCTTTAAAAGGAGCTACCAAGTTCTGATACATCCCTAACACCACTGGAATGAAGAATTTCTCAGGGAGATGGTGCTCTGTAGCTGAGATCAGGCAGGTCAGAATAGTACAAATGCTTCAAAGTCTGTCCTTGACCAGATACCAGCTCTGGAATGTCACCACACCAGAAAAACTCAAAGGTCAGCTCTTATCTAAGCATGATGTAAACGTGTCTTTGTCTCTTTTGGGCGCTCCTACTTGAATCTCTGAGGTGGTCAGTGACATGGCCACTCATGGCCAGCAGGTTCTGAGTCACTGCTGGTGCCACAACTCTCACTACAGGTCTAAAAGCAAACAGCAGATTTTTTTGGAGGGGAAAGTAGGGGCATCCAGGAGCAATGCAGAAGCAAGGGATGGTGACTGAGCAATGAGAAGTGTACAGAATCACAGAACTGCTGGGGTTGGAAGGGACCTCTGGAGATCACCCAAGGCAGGGTCTGCTAAAGCAGGTTACACAGAACACATCCAGGTGGGTTTGGAATGTCTCCATTCTACACTGAGATATTCCATCTATCAAAATTAAAACAATCGGGGTTCATGTTTTCCTTCTAAAGAAGTAAATTCAGAAAGACAAAAACTCCAGCCTTCTGCACTCACCCTAATGTCCAACATGGCTGTGTACCATCAGCTGGCCCAAGGCAGCTTCTGGGTGGAAAACTCGGCTCTTCCCTTCCTGCCTCCTAGCACTGCTGGAGAAGAATGGTATTTAGATGTGCTCAGAAGCTTGTACCAGCTCTTAAGGGTGACTTGAGGAGTTCCACTGACAAGCACCAACATGCACTGAGGCTCAGCAGTGCCAGAGCTTGGGCTGGTGTCACAGAATCCATCCAACAGGACGGTCAGTGCAGGGATGGCTCATTACTGAATAGCCACAGGCACCAACTTTACACGGGCTTTGGTGGGCCTGGCCCAGATGCCAGTGTGCATACACACCAGCTTCTGAACCCAGAGACAAACAGAGTGATCAGCCTTTTTATTAGCTTTCGAATCTTGGGCTTTTTAAGAACACTCAGAACATGAAGGCATGACTAACGCAAGGGGCGGAAAAGTCAGCAAAGAATTTCACGCGCCGTGTCTCTGAATGCTGCACTTCCTCTTGGGATTAAGGAGTGGCAAAGAAATTTCACTTTGCTAGACAACACGTGAAGCCGTGAAACCCACAATATGGGAAATTTAATATTATTTTGGGCAGATTTTTCGTCAAATGTCTCCTCCAATAACTACTACAAGACTTAGAAATACAATTCTACTACTAAACCCAACAGTAGGTTTGTGGATGTTATAAAACAGGAATAAAGTTACTAAACTCTTGTTTCTAACAGCACAAGAACCCCTTTATGTCCACCCAGGAGAGATCACATGATCAGCTAGCTACCAGCTTTGCACTGGGAGAAACCCAATCTCAAGCCACATTTACAGCTTCACATGCAGAAATTCATCCCGTGCCACCATCCCAAAACATAATGTGACATTTAGCTGGAATTTGATATTCAAAAGCTGTAACATCTGGTTACCGGCACTCATCCACATGAGCATGCTCTCAGAGGATGCTGAAGTTACCAAGTGCTCACAGCTCACATCCACCCAGCTCAGTAAAATCTGTCACACAGCCCTCGACCAGTCACTCACACAGTCGGGACAACAGGTATCCAAATCCATTCAGAGATTTCTCCAGAGAGATGTGAAGAACCCCAGGACAGTGCAGGAATTCAGAGGTCCTGGTGACTATTTCCAGCCTGGATGTGAAAGCCATTGGCATTCCAGCCAGGACCCCTGAGCCCATGGCTGGGACCTTTTTGTTGACGATAACGACACTCCACAAACTGAGGTCCAACACATCCATCAGGGTGGAAGAGACCATCTACTGATGCAAGGAAGATATCAAACTAGACACAGAATATGGCCTTTTAAGAGATTTTTACAAAATAGTGTGGTATGCACTCCCAGGGAAAATTCTGGGTTTGGAACAAAAACTTCCCTTCTTCCCTGATCTGTCTCAGGACATTTTGCCTTAAGAAGGATCTTCCTCCTCCACACACACACTGACACCTAATACTTATGCAAACAGCATCCAGTTAACAACATAATTATGAAGCTGTTGTCATCATTTAATGCAACTCACAGACAAGAAGAAAATTCCCAGCAGTAATTTCCCAGATTCAAGAAGGGAACACACTCATTTCACACTTCCGCTGGCACTTGAACCAAATCCTTTCTGAGTACTTTTTTCCAGGCAATCCATTTAACAAATAAAATAATTCCCCAATGATAAATACGCTGTCAGCCACACAGATTCAGACTGGCCTTACTTTATACAACAGGTTTACAACAAATATTCCCATTGTAAAACAACAAGCATTTCCTTTCAGGAGACAGGACCAAAGCCTCTTGGAGAGAAACATTCCAGGTTTGTATCTGCAGCTCACCCTACTCCAGCCAGCCACTATTTCCACAACTTGCTGCTCCAAAAACACCAAAGAATATTTCCAGTAAGCATGAGGAATTTTATCTTCAGTGCTGTACGTGCTGCAAACCACACCACACCAGTTTTAACAATTCTTTGACCTAAGATCATCCAAAATTCAGGGTTCCTACAAAAACCACATTTCTACCTGCCACCTTCCACCTTGCTCCCCAGCACCAAAAGGAAACAAGTGAGTGCTACTTACAGTGGTACGTGGGGTTGTTCTGGGTCTGCTTTGGTCAGTTCCTCTTCTTCAACGTCCGACTCTCCCCCCGAGCTGCTGTCAGTGACATCCGAGTCAAAGGCCTGCTCGCTGCATCTCAAGTTGGCCATGCCACTGGCCGTGAATCTCTCCAGTTCCTCTGATATTGAATCACTCTTCAGGAAGTTGCTCAGGCCTTCCGAAGTAACTGTCTCGCTCGCAGCTTTCCTCAAGGCTGCTTCTGCTTTTCTGGTCAGCATCAGCTGGCTCCGATGCCTCAGGGGGTCCAAGGCTGGAAGCTTGCTCAGCGTTTTCTCCAAGAAGCCGCCCAACTGCTGCTGGATGTGTCTCTCCACCTGCTTGGCCTGCACCACCTGCAAGCGCTTCTGCAGCCGCCGGGCTCGGCTCTCGATGTCCGCCTGCCGCCGCAGCAGGGCCCTCGTCCTCATCTCCGAGTCCAGGGCGCTGTGGTGACCAGGCAGCACGGAGGGCTTCTGCTCCTCCAGCTTACTGCTGCCGACACCGGGCACCCGCGCGTCCCCGCTGCCGCCCTCCAGCACCCACTGCTGCTCTGTGGAGTTTAGGGAGGATTTATTTGCAGTGCTATTATTGCTAAAGGGAGTTGCGTGCTCTGCATCAAGGCTTCTGTGTGGAAGAGTGCAATTGGTCAACCCGGTCTTCAAGTCCCCCAATTCAGAACCTCCTGTATTATAGTCAACAGTCTGGAGGGCAGCAGAAGGAGAAGCACACTTCCCACCATTCAGAGAACTAGAGTTTTCATGGTCTGAATTGGTACTTTTGGCCAATTTCTTGGCCAAGCCATTCACAGGCGCTTGAGGGAGAGGTGGCTGGCTATTAGTACTCATTGTTTTTAGATTCTCCAAAGTGAATTCCAACACTGGTTGCCTCCCCAACAGATCACTTGTTTTCAAAAAGGACTGAGATAAGAGAGAGTGAGATTTAAGGACTGTCTGCTTGTTGAAGACTCCTTGCAGCTTCAGAGGCTCTTTTGAAGAGACAGATGTTACATCCGAGCAGAGATAAGAGGCCACTAGCGGCTGCAGCTTGCCCAGCTCTTCCTTGGTGGGGTTGTTTCGGAAATCTAGACTGGGATCCTCCGGAGCAATGGCTTTCCTTTTGGTGCCGTTGGCAGCCAGGAGGATGTTGTTGGCGTTGCCGTTGCTCTCGGCACTGCCAGGCGACAAGGTGGAGGACGGGGGAGCCAGCTTGAATCGGATGTGGTGAGCTTCGGCTGCTGCGTCAGTGAGAGCGGGCGCCATCGCAGCCATTCAGCACAGACACACGGGAAGTCCAGCCTCTCCCGCTGCCGAGGCCAGCTCCACTGCCTCCCACTGCCGCTCCCGAGGGCAGCCTGCACGGGGGAAGGCAAAACACACAGTCAGGCGCTTGGGGGAAATAAATCAAAAAACACTTGGAAAACAGCAGCGAGATATGGATGCGACGCTTGCGCTTCGCCACGCTGAGCGCGGCCTCCTCCCCCTAGAGCCCCAGCTGCTCAGCAGAGCAGCACCAGGGAACAGAAACAGGAACACACAGCCCTCCAGAACCCCAGGATCTCCCACAGTTGGTGCCTGTCTGGAACTGCTACTCCCATCTTTCACAGAACCCTTCCAGGCCTCCATGAAAGCTCCAGCCCTGGATGCTCCTATTCTTCAATGCCAGCAGCTCACCAACTTCATCATTAAAATCCCTGAGCTACACCTATGAAATAGCTTTCAGTGCTTCTACTGCCAGCTCAGGGGTCTTAAAAATGACAAATTTGACTATAACATGTAATACAGACTGGGCTTGAGGGGAACAAATCTCCATATGCTTAAACTCCCAGTGGCTGAAGGAACCCCACTGCTTCCCTGAAACCGGGATTTCAAGAAAGTCTCTTCCCCGGTGTATACGAAACCTACTTTCCCAGAAGTACATTTCCGAATGAGCCAGGTGATTTCCAGTGTTAGCAATTCCCATTTCTCTTTCAAGAGCATGGATAAAGATTAACCCACACACGCACAGAGGAGTTCCACACTGACTGTCAGAGTAAGCCTGGGTTTAACCCAACTAGACCAAACAAGTATAAAGAAATAACTAAAGAACTAAAAACTCTTCATTTCTCTACACTGCAGCCTCTTCGCACCATCTACAAGTCTCTGGTCATTCACTTTCCTTACCACTAAAACTGTCAGTGATTTTAAATGCCTTTTTAAATTGCATTCAAATAACCCACAGCACTGCCTGTGCTGCCAATGAAACAGTTACTTGATTTTCCTTTTACTGCTGAAGTTATTTAGCATCTTCATAAGATATTTCACATCAACTTAATAATAAAAAGTTGCCCTGATCTCTTGCCTGATATGCCAATCCTCTAATTTCACATAAATTTGCATAAGCTTGTTGTAGCTGTTCATTAACACATCCCAATGACCATATTAATGCATCACTTTACAGGAAAAGCAAGGACTCTCTGAAGTTTTAATATGTTTAACAAGGAAAATTTCACAGCCAGTTTTGTTTCTGGGCTCATCCAGTTGCTCCCAACATCAGATTCAGGTGCTTCTCCCTAACAGGGACCAGAAGGACATCAAGGCTGAAAATCAAAGAACCAGAACCTGAATTTTTGTGAGAAGTCAGAGATGAGGTAGAGAAACAAACCCACATTCCCATGGAGGGAAGGCTCAAAATTATTTACTGTGTGGTTTCCAATGAGTACATACATTGGGTCAACTGTCCAGCCCCTCACCAGGTCCAAAACACAAACCCTCCACAGTCCTGGAATCCCAAAATGATTTCCATCTGTTCATCCTGCAGCCTGGACTGGTCCTGAGGGCTGTCCCTACCCTGCTAACAGTCCTTCTAACTCACTCTCCATAAAATCCAGTTAGGTGACAGAAGAAGAAGACAGGGAAGGAAGAATACACTCCCAGAGGAACCCACTTAAAAAAAGCTGTTGCAGCAGAAATATCGAGATACTGGAGGAGAGTTCAGGCTTCCCAAGTCCCCAGCTCACAGAACTTACTGTATTCTGTAATTGACTACACTTTATCCTTACTAAAAAAGGATCTGCATGCCTAAAAGTTTAGGCCACACTCACTGAAAATGGCTTTTAGTCACCATTTGGGTCCATAAATAAAAACTGAACATGCCTATTCAGGGAAGAAAGAAAAAAAAGGAACTTGCAGGGAACTTTCCACTTGTAGCTAAGACACCCTTGGGAGAGGAGGGAGGAAGACTGTCAGAATAAAGACTTCCTCCACTCCAGCCTCCTTCCAAGACCTTCACTAGAGACACACACACTGGGAATGACTGCCCCTAACAGGTTCCCAGTTCTGCAGAAACATGTGGGTTTCCCTTCCAGAGGGAACTCTGGCTCAGGGCTCTCCACCACAGTTCCCACCAGACATCCACAGTGGCTTTGGAAACACCCAAGTGCAAAAAGAGCAGAAACCCCTCCCCTCGGAGCTAAATGATTCTTCATGAACGCAGCTGCACAGCCAGGAGTCTGCAGGAGATGCAGGCTGGAGTGAGTTAATTTGTAGGTCACCAACTTAAATTAACAGAAGTGGGAAACGGAAGCAAAACTTTGACACTGCTTTTTCCTCC
This sequence comes from Geospiza fortis, assembly GCF_000277835.1. NCBI lineage: Eukaryota > Metazoa > Chordata > Aves > Passeriformes > Thraupidae > Geospiza > Geospiza fortis. Next base: position 175,489 of record NW_005054584.1, read on the forward strand.
GGGTTAGCAAACCCACTTGGAAACAGCAAATCCTCCTGCTAAGCTACTGCAAACCTCCTTGGCTCCACTTTTCGTTGACTGGACAGCATTAAGAGTACTTTGGAAGCCTGGAAAGCCTCCCCTAAGAATAAGGCTTTGTTCTGGTAGCTTAAAGATGACCTCCAAAAATTATTGGGCCTATTTTTTGTATTTTATTTAAGTCCTTATAAACTCTGTGTGCTGGACAGCACTGGCTCCTCTAACACTGAATTAGATCTCAGCTTTTATGAGCAACCCTGGAAAAGACATTAAGGAACATTTGTAAGCATGTTCCCTCCCTCTGTTTATAGTGTTGTTATTAAAGCTGTATTACACTTATCTGGAATTTCTTCCTAACAGGGAATTGGAGGGGAGAAGGTGTTAAGGCATCTCTGAGGAAAGAGAATAAAGAAAAGGAAGGGTCACAGAATGGGAAGGTCATTCACACAGACTGAGGAACTTTCAGAGCATTCTGCTAAGTCTTACAATAATTCCAAGAATTATCCCCAATCTGTTGCCTGCTCCTGGGACCCAAACTGTGCTGGCAAGTTCTACTGAAACTGCTGTCACACATCAGCATTAGCAGATCCATGTGAGCACCCACAGTCTCTTTTCACTGTTTCCCTGCCAAAGGTCTTTAATTCCCAGCCCTCAAGGTGACACATGTGGGACCAAGAGGCTTCTGCTGTGGCACCAGCCCTGCTGTTAGAGAGCTGCCAGAGTGACTGGACACTGCTCCAGCTCCACCAGCACAGCTCAACTCCAGCCCAAAAGCCCAGCTCAGCCTCCAGCAGCCCTGGCACAAGCCCTGTGCTGGACTTGGCTTGGCCAGGTCCAGGAGGAGCTGCCTCTGGAAGGCCAGCATGGTGTTTACAGCTAATCCTGAATGAACGTTCTTCATTTTCCCTTCAGAAGTAGAGCACTGCCAGAGCACCTAGCAGTAATTAACAGAGCCGAGATGAAAGGCTGCAGCAAGCAGGTAAAACCAGGGTAACCGTAACTCGCCCATCTTCCCTCGCTCCCCAGGAGCGCACGGGAGGCAGCAGAGCCACCAGGGCTCCTCGGGGGGATTCCTGACCCAACGCTGCAGCTCCTGGAAGCCTGAGCAGAGGGAGGAGGGGGACACGGCTGGGGCAGAGATGGGAGGTCAGAGGGGCAGGAGGAACGCACCCAGTCACACTACACCAGAAGCAGGACCAGGTCATGACACCCCTGAAAACAATCCCCTGGCCTGCTGACTTATTCAACACCCTCTGCTTCTAAAACCCAACTTTACAATCAGACATTGAAAGGAGAACTGGGTTTCCAAGCACATGATTTTGTGCAGTACCCCAGAAAACAAGCCCAAAACAAACACAGGAAGTTTTGGCTCTCTGAATTCTTTGTGGAAGGAATTTCTTGGGGAGAAATCAGGCACTGTGCTTCCAGTGAGGGTCATGAGAAACAAGGGGAGCTCTGAGCACTGGACACAGGAGGCAGCAGTTTGCCTCTGGAAGGGCTGTGTGTGCTCTTTTCCCAGACATCAATCCCACCATGGCACCCACCCGGCCCCATCACCTGTGCCCTCCATCCCTCCCTGCACTGCCTGGCCACACACACCTACCTCACACATTTGCGTTCCTGGATTATGGTTGAACTCCCCGACATGACACCAAATTCTGCACTATTGCACCCTGAAAGCCCTTCAGCCCAAGCTGTCCCCAACACTCATTTCCTGACGCACACAAAGGTGCTGTTAGAAGCAACAGAAGTAGTTACCCTGAAGGAAGTGAGCATTATACCAATTCCCACTTCCCCTCTCCTCCCCCACTACAAATCAACAGCACAGCCAACTCTTGAGTCCGTGTGGTTTCAAATATGTTTCAGTCAAAAAACCAAAACAAAGCACACAAAAAACCCCAAACTTGGTAAAATAAAATCCCTCTACACTTCATTTTGCAAGTAAAACACATCATCTGTGCTAACCTCAGCAGATAACAACACACAGCAACTCCCTGAGCCCTACAAACATTTTCCACATCCACAATGTCCATCTACCAAAGTTACAACTGTACATAACAGATTCTCTATGTGCCTTTTGTTATCACCTCTCAACATTCTGTAGTTGTAAGACAGGTGTTTACCAATTTAGAAAGGGATTTACATGAGAAGCAACTCAAAGCTTTAATTAAGGAAACGTGACAGGCAAGTACAGGACGATCACCTTATTGATAAGCCAGTTATCACATGCAGACCGTGTGCTTGCAATGACCCACATTTGGGAAACAGGCTCTTTTTTAAAATATTAATTAAAAAACGGTTAAGAAGATACACAAGAACCACAGATTTTTACAACACACACACGAGTACACGCCACAGCTACTAACACTACAGACTTGCACCTAATCTCCCAGGGAAAAATAAGAATTTGAATAGTAAGAACATACCAGAAATACTACTGAGCTCCACTTTTGTTTGTTTCCAAAGAGAAGCCCTCAAGATTAAACGAAAAGCTGCTGTTTCCACTTCCTTGTCCACATGAGTGGCAGGGTCTGGTCAACTCTGAGATCTCTTTCTGCAAGAATAATTCTCTCTTACGCCTGTGAACTCTCACTGGATATAAATAAACCAAACCAATTGCATCATCTGAGGTAAAGGAGGTTTCATCAATATGATGTCAGAAAGAAAAACAGAAGCCACAAAGCAAGATTAACTGTCATCACTGCCAAAAAAATCTGGAAAAGTGAATAATTAAAAGCAAGAATGCCTTCACCTGGAAAATTAAGTGGCTGGAGATAAAAATACCCATTGCTGTTAAGCTACTTTTCAGAACAAAGTTGCAGTTTAGAGTCAAATCAAAAGAAATATGTTTCAAAAATAATAATGGGACGTCTGCAGAAAGCAGCAGCCTGTCAGAGACAAAAAATAAAAAACAAAATAAAATTTTAGAAAGCTTTAATTGTGAAATCTGGGTCTCCCCCATCCAGTATCAGAAAGATTTTGTTTTTCTTTCGCATAATCTGGGCAAGTTGCCCAGGAAATATGAAAAACTGAACTCAGGACTCAGGGAGCAAGTTAAACAAAAAACAGAATTGCCTTTTAATTTTAAAGATACATTTTCATTCACTAGGTACAGCCATACCCACCTTTGCTCAAAAGCATATAACTGCTTCCAAAACCCTTAACATCCCCCTGCCCCATAAAGCAGCACCACCTTAACACTTCATACTTTATATTTAGTATTTTTTAGAACAAGGCATTGGCTGTCACTACAAGAAGTCCTTGGGATAACTGGCCATGTCCTCAAGAGGAAATAAGAGCCCAGAGAAGAGCAGAGCCAAGTGTCCCAAACCAGCAGACCCCTGCCCACGTTTACAGACAGCCAAGTTTACAGACTTTATTCTGACAGGAGTTCAGAATCCTCAGGACAGAGAGCTCAGCTGACTGATCTCAGAGGAGAGAGCACAGCCCACCACGGGGGACACCAGCTCCAGAGCTGTTTAATCAAAGGTGATGCTCACTCACACATCACAGGTCCTTTTCCACGGCCGTAATTACAGCCTGAGCTGGGCTTGCTCTTCCTCATTTAGCGCAAAGCAACCTCGCAGTAACCTTCCCATCACATCCTGTCGCTGCAGACCCTGACAGGAAGTTATAAAGATTTCAGAGAGATGTTTCCTAACGTTTGAGAGCTGAAAATTAGAAATCTTTAAGGTCCACCTTCTGCTAAGGCCTCTGAGGCCTGAAGCAGCTCCCAATACAGAAATATATATTTCAGTTAAACTTTTCTTTCCACCAAATCTGAAAAAAATAAGTTTGCAGCAAGAGATGAACTCAGGCACAGATGAGGACAAGGCCTGTTCAGGCTGACAGCTACCCCCATTTTCCCTCTTGAGATTCGATTTTGTTACCTTTTTCCTTCATTGTATCAGATAAACAGCAGTTTGATCATTAAATTCAGATTCTGCACTGTCAGAACTCCAGAATTAAGTCTTCCCAACTATTAACATCTCCCATTTCTCATTTGTCTCACTCTCCAAACTCTGACAGTCACCTGCTGGCTGCACCTCGTGGTAGGAGAGATCTAGACTGGCTTTCTAACTTTCTTTAAAAAACCTGAACGAGACCTTATCCAACCTCTCCTCTTCCAAAAACACGGCTCTGAACTCGGGCTGACAAGGACATGTGCAGGGTTTAATGGAATTATGTTTACTCAAGTTCTGCATCACCCAGACTCTTGCTGATTTGGGTATGACAACTCCTGGCCCAGCTGAGAAAGAACAGAAAGCTTTTATTCCAATTTAAACGATTTGTCACAGAAAACTGCATCCCCCAACATGCAGCCAAACTCCTGTTTACAGGGAAGGATTTTCAAACCAAGTCTTTGCTGCTTTTCATTCCAGATAGACATTGTATTCCTGGAAGTCATGAGCAGGGACATGGTATTTATAAAATGCAGCAACGGAAACGCTGCTTCTCAGATCACCTGCCACTGCAACTGCCCAGTGCTCAGAGCTCTTTTTAATGGAACGATAAACATTGGGAAGAGAGGCAGGCGTGCAGAACTTACTCATTGTTTGGTCTCATCACCATGTGATCCACCTGAGACCCTTCCAGGAATTAAATTCCCATTTAGGCCTAAGTTGACCCACCTGTTTCTCTCACAGTCCAGTAAAAAAAATAAACAGAAAAATGCAAAATCAGGTGCTGTTTGGGTTCAGGCTGAGATACCACTGACCTACACTCAAAAAATGGTGCCAGAAAAAGGCAGTTTTCCATAAGAGGAAAATTGTATGGAAGGGAGTGGGGGGAAAGCCCAGAAATAAAAATATGTGCTGCTTGCCCTTTCTCCCACTCCCCATGCTTTACCCTTCCCCTTGGGCTGGGCCTAAGAAGCCTCAGGCCTTATCTTTACCTCGCTGTCCATTGAGTCTCATCCTCCCTGGAAAAGCCTTTTGAGGTTCCTGAGGACAGGCAGCAAGTGGAGCCCAAGCAGGGAAGGGTGGAGTGCTGGGACTCCAGAGACAGGCTTTGTTCTGGGCGTTCATTAGATAATGGCAGTGGCCTTCACCAAAACGCGAGTTATAAACAGGGCAAAGGAAGTGACTTTGGTCACAGAACCGCTCAGTTTTCACCCCTGCCTCGCATGATGTCACACTCTCACCAGCTCTCCGGTTACCGGATGATCTCCGAGAGCAAATGGGACTGAAATACAGCTTTCAAAAAAAATAAAAGGCAAAAGAGGGGAAAAAAGGCGTAAGAGAAACCCACAGCCACATCTGCCTGGTCATCTGCTGCTTTATCACCTCTGACGAGAGAACACAAGTCATTCCTCATTGCTAAATCATTACAAATCAGCTATAACAGTACCACAACCAAGTTCCACAATTAACTGCTCCTGCAGCATATCAATCCATTAAGCCCCACACAGCTGTGCTACCTTGGCAGTGCGGCTACAGGGAAAAAAAAACAAAAACACCGTCCCCATCTCTGCCGCGCCAAAGCCGGGCCGCCCGTCCCTGGTGCGCGGGGGCGGGCGGGGAACCGGGAGGGGAACCGGGCCGGGAACCGAACCGGGAACGGAGCGGGGAA
>NW_005054584.1:181095-182379 GCF_000277835.1 Geospiza fortis
CCGCTCTCCCGCTGCCCCCGGCCCCGCTCTGCTCCACAGCCCCCTCCGCCGATTTAAAACGCTGCTGACTTCTCAATTAAAGAAAAAAAAAAAATATAATCAGCTTGACGAGCGTCGCTGTTCCCGTGCCAGAATGGAAATCCAAGAGGATACGCTAAAGCAGGGAAGAGCATCAGAGGTTCCTCCATGAAAACAAAGGCTATAAAAAGGACAAAATATGGTTTTAAAGAGAAAACGCCTGCATGCAGGCAGATGCCCGGACTGGCAGAGGTTCGGGACACACAGAGGCACGCTCACAGCTCGGGCAGCCCCGGTGTTTTATCCCCGCAGCAGCGGCACCGACCCACGGCGAGTCCTGCCCGGCCCAGAACCGCCTGCTGCCTCCTCACCTTATTTTCACAGGCACAAAGCACCCTGAACACAACACACGACATGATGTAACCACCGACACGGCCGTGCCCCAAACCAGTTCAAAATATAATGGTCAGTCAAAACAAATAAAAAACCTGCAGTTCCTCCCATATCCTGACCGGTTTCATGGAAAACTACAGTTTGTCATTCAAGTGCATTTTACATAACAGGGAATATAATCTATGGAGTGCCTGCCTTCTGCTCCACCTGGACACAAATTCAAGGAGAGGAGAGATGACACCTCGGTTTGGAAGGTGGGTCTGATTTTTGGGGGGAAAATAAGTTTAGTTCCCAATATATTTAGCTGCTTTATTTTTTTCCTCCTACATAACCCCCATTTATTCCCCAAATGATGGAAATTTCTCCGTAACCAAGCACTGGAAGATGCTAATCCCGTGATGGAAGTAAACACACGTATGGATCACGGAAAGCATTTCAGGATAGCCGGACTCTTCCAGCTTGTTTGGGGGAAAATAATCCTGGATCGGCAGGGCCGGTTCCAAATAAATAAAATACAAAATATGCGGCTGGAAAGTCAATACAGGGAAACGGTTCTGGAGCTCGAAGCCACCTGGAAAATGACATTATTGTGCACCCCGGGAACAGGGAGAGCGCCCGGTGACACGGCTCCCGCCGGTGACAGCCCACCGGGATTACCGGAACCGCTCCGCTCCTATTTTCCAGGCGGATTTGGGGCCGCGGGACCTGCTCCTTCCACGCGTTTTGCAAGCTTTGAGGTTATGCAATTTAATTTTTTTTTTCTGTTTACTTTTAAAACTTCGCGTGTGCCCCCCCCCACCCCAGACCCCCTTTCCCACCAGGTTAGGGAGCGGTGCCCCCCCTTCCTCCCTCCCGTCCGTCCCTTCCCCTCCC
>NW_005054584.1:183360-183999 GCF_000277835.1 Geospiza fortis
GAGTCCGCCCGCGGCTGGGGACACACAGGACACGGAACGCCGCTGGTTTAACGCTGCTTTAACCGTTTCCTGCCCAAAATGCACGGCTCTGCCACCGCGAGCGAGCTCCCGGGAAAAATCAAACAAACAGCCTTCGCCGGTTACGCGTTTCCCCACAAAACTGCACGTCACGCTTTCCCGTGCCCAGCCGCAGCCCCGGGAGCTCGCTGCCGGCCCGGCCCGCACTGATCCTGCCACCGTCCCCGGCGCTAGTTATTGCCAGGAAATCTGCCCAGGAAATGTGCCGAGGCAGCCCCCTGTGCCCCAGGCGGGCTCCGGGGCTGTCCCCCCCGGCTCCAGGCAGGGTTTGGGGCTGCGGCCGGGGCACGCAGCGCTGGCAGCTCGGCCAGCGGGGCTCCTGCTGCTGCTGCCCCGATGCTGCCCTTCACAGCTCCCTCACGCAGGACACACCAAGAGCAAGCAAGCATTCCTTTGGGACCGCACAAACCATTTCCCCTCTCTGACCTTCAGCCTGGCCCCTGGCAGGCGGTGACACTGACTGTGCCCAGCACAGAGCCCGGCACGCTCGGGGTGCCACAAAGCCGCTGCAATTTCAGCCAGAACACGGCTCTGCTGCCTCTACAGCAGGAACGCAGCTCT
>NW_005054584.1:184029-188113 GCF_000277835.1 Geospiza fortis
GGGAAAGAGACACAGCAGTGCCAGCTGTGCTCACTGCCACCGAGAGACGCACTGAGCAAAAAATAAAACCTGTCCTGCTCGACTGCAGAGCTAGGTAAGGAGGAACCCTCTTTCCAGTGCAATCCTGCCCTGCACTATGCAGCACACACACACAAGTTTATTTGCTCCTCGTGATTCAAGTCCCAGCACCACACAGGGCAGTTCAATACCTCAAAAGCAATTGCAGAATCCCCTGAGCTGGGAGGGATCAGAACTCCTGCACAGGAATCCCACCACGTGCTTGAGCAATGCTCCGTTCCTCTAAAAACCATTTGGAGATAAAGAGTCAAGGCGCTATGGTTACTCTTTAAAATCCAATATATTGCTCAACAAACCACACCACGGCACTGTCATTCCAGCTGGGCTTTCTGGGCCAGGAAATTCACATTTCATCATTTTTCTAAGGGTGTGTGCAACCCCCTGGGCTTGCAGCCAGAGCCACCCAGAGGTCTCTGCTGACCACACAAATGCTCAAAACGCAGCTTATACCTAAGAGTTTCTCCAAGAAAAATATTCAGCTAAGGACAGCAGTGAGACTAATGCTGTTTTTTATGCCCTAGGCAGGGAGCTGCAGACAACCAGCTCCACTCCTGGGCTGTCCCTTGCAGTCCCAGCTGTCGCCTCAGTGATGGCCATTCCCCATCCCCACACCCCCCAGGCTCAGCACTCTCATGCAGCACCTTAAGAAAATGAGTGTAGAGACCTTGAACACAGCTTTAAGTCAGTGATGAAACAGTGCCAAGGAGGACAGCAGGGCAGTGTGTTATCAGCAGCCCCACATCCAGCACCAACGGGGTCACACAGTGAACACTATCTATTCTTAAGGGGAACAAAAATACCTTTTCTGAAAGACAATTGCATGAGGAACTCAGCAGCTGCACACTCTCTCCTGATCTCCTTGTCTCACTTGGAGAGAACTTGAGGAACCCAGGACCCTACAATGGCATGCAAACCTCTGGTATTATTGTTTTTTTAATCTACCTTGAATTAGAGCTCAGCTAAAAAGCAGAAATAGCAACAAATGTGATTTTATACTGGAAGAGTGAGGACAATCTGTTGTGGAGGAAATGAAAAGAAATTCCTGTGCAATAAAACTTCTGATCACTGTGCAGTGCAGGATTTTCTGCTGAGGCACAGACCAAGAACCCAGATTCCAGCTTGACATCCCAGTGCAGGTCTGGATCTTCCTGCAGCACAGACACAGCTGCAGCTTCCATGGTCCAGCCTGATCTGGAGATGAGTAGCAAAAATTGCTGTGCAGTGTAAGATTACACAGCTTTGGCCTTTGACATGTACCTTCCATGGCCCTGGCAGACTCAGTTTCCCACTCACAACTGTGCCACAACTGGCCACTCCTGGACCAGCCACCTACCTGTCCCTCACACAGGATGTTCCTGACCTGGAGATGCCCCCCATGAACAAGAGCAGCTCTCCCCAGTGAAGCCCCATTTTTACAGCATCATCCTTTGAATTGTCCTTTTCTGCCAAGTATCCAGAACACTCAAACCACAGTAGCTGGTGAGGGCTGTGTACCCAGCTACTCACACCTAATTGTTACCTCATCTTTCCACCTATTAATCCTCATTACTTGCTCTGATTGGACCTGCCTCAGAAATTTAACAGTCTCTATACAATAAGTACATGCATATCTGTACATAAAATAACTCTTAAGTGTTATTATTTATGACTTTTGAGTCTAAAACCATGCTGTTTCTGTTTGGGAAACATCCTGTATGTGGGAAAGGTGGATGGCCACTAAAAACCACATATTTCCTATGAAATAAAAAACACATATTTCCTATGAAATATTTCCTATGAAAAATCCAGCATGGGAGAATCACAGCCCAGGCAACCATAGGGAAATGGCAATGGGAAGGAGAAGGCAGGGAGTCCCTGTTCTGTGAGCCCAGCACAGCCAGAGCTGGAGCAGCACATTCTCCTGGGAAGGAGCAAGCAGGGCTCCCTGCTCCTCTGCTCCCACAAACCTCCTGCCTCTGAGGAGCTCTGGGTCACGAGTTTCACAGAACCCAAGGGCCGTAACTGAGCTGATCTCTTCTGTGCCAATAAAACATTGCAAAACTGTGACAACACCAAGTGCCAGGAGCTTGAGGACAAGGTGGGGGGGGACAAGTGAGAACAGCCCTCAGACAGGTCCTGGCAGAGCTGTAGAGCAATTCAACCTGTGACACACTCAACACATTCCAAAAATCAAGGTCCAGCAAGATCCTCCCTTCCAGAAGCAAACACCGCTCAGCAGAGCTTCTGGGAGATGCAGTGGCCAGAAACATTGACAGCCGGACAGCCCAACGACTGGACAACCCAACAGCTGGACAGCCGGACACACCGACGGCTGGACAGCCCGACGGCCGGACAGCCCAATGGCCCAACGGCTGAACAGCCCACTTGGAAGGCTGTGATGGATTTACAGGACACGCCGACGGCCGGACAGCCTGACAGGGCTGGACACCCCAACGGCCGGACACACTGACGGCCAGACAGGGCCAGACATCCTGACAGCTGGACAGCCTGACAGAGCCAGACAGAGACGGACACCCTGACAGGGCTGGACACCCCACAGCCAGACAGCCTGATGGCCAGACAGCCCGACGGCAGGACACTGACAGCCGGACAGCCTGATGGCTGGACACACTGACGGCCGGACAGCCCGAGTGCCCCAGCAGCACACCAGGCACTGCTCCTTCCCTCAGCTCCTGCTGGCTCACAGGAGGCACAAAGGATGCAGAGCCCTTCCCTGCCCTCCCGCAGCCTCCCAAACCAGCCCCATCTCCCCATGCCACAGGGCCTGCAGCTCTCTGAAACCTTACTGGGTTTTCTCCTCCACAGTTTTCCAGACTGCAGCATGAGACTAAGGAGCTGGCATCGAGGATGGGGACAAACGGGACACTCACAGGGCTGACAAAACCCCAGTGCCCACGTGAGTGAGGCTCCACACAGCCACATGTCAAACCTCAACACATCAGCACGTGGCACTTTGGAAATGAAGACCAGTCTGCAGAGAAGTTATCTCCTAATTGCCACCAGTGTCAGCAGGAGCTGCAGCAACACAGATTTCCAAGGTATTTCACGATAGCCTCCAAAACCACAACAGGGAGATTTCATTCCATTTTTAAAGCCCACAAAACAACTCACTGTTATTCTGTGTACAAAGAGCAAGAGCTTTGCTGCTGTGTTGGCCAACTGGAGATCAGATACCACAACAGATTTGTGTAAGGTCAGTGTGAATGGATTGAGATAAGATTTTTGGTTTTCCCATTACAAGAGAATTTGTCTAAATTCAGCCTCAATAATTGGTCTAAAGTCAGGCTGCTTTGGCTTGTAGATTTATGAAAAGAAGGAAATATCCTTCCCTTTAGCACTTCTCTTCAGGTTTTATTCAGATGCCCAGAACTGGATTCCTGTACCTGAGTGTTTAGGTCACATTTTTAACGTGCAATAACATCAGCAAGGCAAGAGGTCACTTTTCTAAAGAAGCACCAGCAAAGCCCCACCAAGCTCCACTCCAGACCCAGGAACACCACAGCTGCCTCACACACAGGGAAACCAGAGGGACAGAAATATGAGCAAGAAACTCCAGCTTTAGACCTTTGGTTTTCACAGGACAGAACCAAGACCCCCTCTGACAGGTCTACTCAAAACACTTTTGATGCTATAAATACATATACAAACCAGAACAAACCAGCAAGTTAAAAGGACCTTATAGTGTAAACCTGGGGTTTAAGGATGAACACAATAAAGAGAGGAAAAAAAGCATGAAATCTTTCTTTTTCTGGGCAAGTCATGCCTTGATGTCTCGATGCTGCTGCACACAAGGACAGGTAACACCTGTAAATACACACACATGCTCCCAAGAGGAGCCTCCACATCTCTTCACTACAAGCACTGGAATGGCTTTGGAGAGAGAAACATCCTGTGCACACACAGGATGAATCCACACTTCCAGCCATAACACCAAACCTCCATTTTAAAGTTCTGCATCAGCCAAGAAACTACGTGCAGGGCTCCAGCGTCATCCTGCACGGTCGGG
>NW_005054584.1:189241-200984 GCF_000277835.1 Geospiza fortis
GGGGAGGGACCTGCCGGGGGAGCGGGAGGTGCCGCGGGACACCGAGCACCGGCGCGGGGGGACGAGGGCTGCGGGGACACCGGGGACACCGGGCCCTGGGCCACGGATGGCAGCAGGCCCCGTCCCACAGGTGACACAGGCCCCGTGTCCCCTGCGTGGCCCTGGGCCTGTGTCCAGTGCCCACCCAGTGCCAGCCTGCCATGGCAGGGACACCCCCGCTGTCCCAGGGAACCCCGGTGTCCAGCCTGGCCTTGGGCACTGCCAGGGATCCAGGGGCAGCCACAGCTGCTCTGGGCACCCTGTGCCAGGGCCTTGCCAAAATCTGAGTAAAGAATTTCCTCCTCACATCTATAATCTAATTCTCTCCCAGTTAAAGTGGTTCCCCTTCTTGTTCTATCTGCCTGTGTAAAAAGTTACTCTCCCTCTTTCTTTCTAAGCCCCTTTCAGGACTGGAAGGAAGTTTGAGATGCTCCAAACACACTTTGAGAGGTGGCCATGCTGATCCCACACAGAGCAGCTGCAGTCACTGTCCCCACACAGACACTGGCCTTGCTCTCCTTCCCCAGGGAACATGAAATAACCAGCTTGTTTTTCCTGGTTATCCAGGAAAATCCAGACTAAGACCTTATTCTGAGGCGATAAAGCTTAAAAGCACTGGGATCCCTGCCTTAGAAAAACCCAGTTCTGCTCCATTAAAAATAAAAAGTAGTTTGTGCTTGTGGATCAGCTCTGAAACAAAGTCACAGACTTGGACAGAGGGACAGAAAATGAGATGTTGCAGCACCACAGTCAGTGGTGAACAACAGAACAAACCTTGGTAAGATGTAGGTGTACCTAAACAGCTCCTGGTGCTCAGCACACGGCTGTGATTCAGCCCTGGAACGACGGACAAATCCAACTCCATCACTGCTTTGCCTTTCTCTGGAGGCACCTAAAGCTCAGCCTGCCTGAGCAAAGCCTGGCTCCAGCACTAGGCAGAGCCCAGGTGCATCCCCCAGCCCATGGGGGAGGCTGCACAGGGACAGCTCAGCTCTCACTGCACTCAGCAACCCCCAGACACAGGAACAAATGTCCAGGAGCAACAGGACCATGGGGGAAAGCAGGGGGAAGCAGCTAGGAATGGGTTAATCTCAGTGTTTCTTGTACAGCCAAACTCAGCTCTCCGAAATTACCAATTAGCTTGGGCAAAAATGAGTGGTAAAAGGTTCAATCCAAGCTGCCTACATGCAGCAGGAGGAATTTCTGCACAGCCATGAGCCTTCCTTCCTGGCAAGCTTTTCCTCCAGGTTTGGAAGTGTAAGAGACTGTGGTAATTAATTTCTCTGCTGAGCAACAGCAGCTGCAGCCACAGGGTGAGGACCTGCTATGGAAGGCAGAAAAAAAAAAGAAAATAAAACAAACCTGCTCCATACCTGAGAGATTCTTGAAGATGGGAAGTGAGGATGAGCAGCAACAACTTCTCTGGGCACCAGGAAGGATTCATCCCCAGTATCCCACCCCTCCCTGCCTTGAGCAGTGGATGGACACATGGCAGGACACATTCCCTGTGTCCTGTCCCTCCAGCCCTTGTCCCCAGTCCCTCTGCAGCTCTCCTGGAGCTCCTTCAGGCCCTGCAAGGGGCTCTGAGCTCTCCCTGGAGCCTTCTCTTCGTCCCCAGCTCTCCCAGCCTGGCTCCAGCCTCATCCCAGCAGCTCCAGGTCCTCACACCCATGTCACACCCATGTCACACCTCCCACCTCACCCAAAACTCCAGCCAGGCCCTTGCAGCCCACTTGGAAGCGGTGGTAGATTCACAGGTGACACGTGGAGCCTCGGGTGGCACAGGACAGAGAAGAGCCCTGTGCACCCCAAGGTGCCCTTAAACCTTTCCCAACCTCTGTCACTTGCCCAACTCCTGAAGGGCAAATCCCACCCCTGACCCAAAGCACCTGGGGCTAAGCCTGCTTTTAAAAGTAATTTATTTGGATTTTCCACATCCTTTCATGAATTGCAAATATATTAACAGAAAAGAATTTTTTCCCCCTAGGACTGTACAATTTTTGAAATAAAAAAAAATCAAGAAAAGCAAAAAAAAAAAAAATCAAGAAAAAAGGACAAATTACATTGTTTCAATGCAAATAGTAACACCACACCCACACTTTGCATTCTTCCATAGTTTTGTTGTAAGAAAATGACAGTTCCCTAATTCTCTTCAGTGAACACTTGCTCACCTCCCTGCCAGTATCTCCATGCTCAGCCTTTTCCTCTCTGTCCCTCCTCAAAGAGCCAAATTTTAGTACTTCAATACTAATTTTGTGTTTTTCCTTAGAATGTAAAATAGCAGCAAGGGCTAAATGTGACCCTGGATTCTTGGGAAAAAAAGAAAATACCTTTAAGGTAGGATGACTATACAAAGCCAGGAATGTTTTTATGTATCAAATCTTCCAAATAGCACAAACATCCTTTCAACATCCCAGCTCAATTAAGAGCTTCTTCCAAAGGGTTGAAAGTTTTACTGCAGTTTTCAGGACGCAAATAAAAATGAAAAAAGGCCCCACAATTCCTGGATCTCAGGTCCCCACATGAACAACATTTGTTATGGAAAAGTAAATAGCACCTGCTTCCTCCTGCTTTTTTTTTGTTCAGAAAATATGCTGGGAACCAAAAGGAAGCCAATTAACACGGTAATTAGTGGCATTCCACAAGTGCTGCCTGTAGACCTTAGCAGGAGGTGCTGCTCAGACTCCTCTGGTGAGGGATGTGCTGGGAAGCTGCCACGAGCTGGAGCTGGAAAACCAGAGCAGGAGAGACCCAGGAGCCTCAGGAGCAGGGCCTGGGAGCTCTGCCCTGGGTGCAGAGCAGCTCCAGGGAATGCTGAGCCCTCCAGGAAGGGGAATCACCCAGAGCAGCATCCCTGTGAGAGCCTCACTCCAGCCCACATCAATCCCCAGTCGATCCCAGACCCAGCTGATCAAAGTGCAGGGCACAGGCACAGAGCTCAGTTTACCTCTTTTCATTCTTCAGATTTTAGAGGGATTTTTTTTTTTGAAGCCTATTTTTCACTGCCCATCCTCCTACTTCAAAAAAACCCCACCGCACCACAGAATTCTATTTTTGTTCAGAACTTGGGGATGATTTTTCAAAGGATAAAGGTGTCCATGTGGCTCTTGACCAGAGAGAAGCTGGGACAGAAGAGGTGCCAAGTGGACAAGGACAGAATTCAAAAGAAATTGAAGTGTGAAGGAAATTAAGAGACACCTAAAAACCAAGAGATTAAGAAAAAAAATTAAGACTGATCACAACAAATACGGTGCTATGAAATTTGTATCATTCCCAATTTATTAGGCATAAATTGCTCTTTAAAACTGCTTGTATCATACACTTTCTTTATCATCACTGCACAAAGGGCACCAATTGCTGCTGCAGAATGCTACAGAGAGCAGTTTGGACTCACTAACGTGGCACAGCTTTCTCCTCTCAGAAACAGACCCTCGAGGAAAGGAAAGTGTTCCTAGAATGGGAAACTGAAAGAACAGCTTAAAAAAATAAGGAAAAAGACAAATAATTGCACATTTTTGCATCCTGCTTGGACCACACTTTACAAAATAGTTTTCAAAGTGATAGCAGACCTAAGGAGATACCGATCTGAGACAATTATTTGATGCATTTGACCAAGGTTCTGATTGTATTAAGGCTTCCAGTCTTCCCACTCTCACAGGATTAAGGGTTTGATGTTTCACATTACACTTGTATCTACATTTCTCTCTTGATTTTTCCCTTTATTAATTTTTATTCTTCAAAGGGGAAGAACAAGTCAAGGGGTGCATGAAAAATGAAGCAAGGTGGTGCTGACAGAAATACAAAGTAAACACTGACCTTTCCAAAACCGGGTGAATAAATTAACTCATGGTTAGAACATGAAAGCATTTGATGAAAGCTCTGATCCTGCAATGTGATTCTCCTGCAGTTGCACCCTGGGCAGGGACAGGGCTGTTTCACGTGGCCTGACACACGCCCAGTCCTGCTTGCTCACTGGAGACACTGCAGCTTTAAGGTCATTGACACTCCCTGGCATTTAAGTTACACTACAATATGCAAAAGTCTCGAACAGCCTGTTTGTCAACACTGTCCTTGGAGAACTTGGAAATGAGGTTCAGCACTCTGCTTACCAAGAAAGACCCAAACTAAGACACATTTCTGGAAAAAGAACAAGACACCTCGTCATTAGTACTATCCCCACATCTACTGGCTTCCATACAGCAAAGCACAAGTCTGTCTTCCATGATATTTTTTTCCAGCGAGGGGGAGTTCAAAACCAACATTTTCTCCTCAGTCACTGCCATAAATGTGTAAGAGCCAACTAGTCAGACTCAGCAGCAGCTGGATATTGCACTGCCATGAACTCTGCTAAGTTCAGGTCTGAGGTGCACTCGTGGTGTCAGTGGAGAACAACGACAGTGCTGGCTCAGAGATGTAGAACCCAGGATGCCAAGGAAGGGGAGAACACGACAGTACCAGTCACACACACTCAAGCTCAGACACTGGCTCTTGGAGGTTAAAATTCATCACTTTCCACGGCGTGGAGCTGCGTGTCATCCGCATCCGTCATGCTGCTCTCCTGGGACTCGTCTGTGCCCACTGTGGGGACAAAGAGACCTCGGGGTCAGGGGCTGTCCCCCTGCACAGCTCCCCCTGCCACCAGCCCAGCCCTGGCAGGGCAGCCAAAGCATTCACAGGAAAATTCTGCTTCCCCCCCAGATCACCTGAAATTACTTTAATTTGTCCCATGTACCCTGAGAGGGTCGTTCAGCTGAGGCTGTGGAACTCTTCCACTTTCTCTGCACAGCCAGGGAAGCTGAACTGTGACACAGCCCAACACTTACTTTGTTTATGCTTATTGGACAGATTAGGCTGTTAGGTTTTTTCCTTTTTTATTTTTTTTCTTGTTTGGTTGGTTCTTTGGGTTCGTCCTGCACTGCTCAGGTGTGGCTCAGCAGTTCCAGTCTCTGTCTCCATCTCCTGGTCAGAACAGGCTCAGCCCAGGGAGCTGGGGCTCAAAATCACCCCAACTACAACAGCAGGAGAGGAAAACTGGGCACTTCCAGAAGTGCAGTGCAGGGTAAAGTTCCCATACTAAAAACCACACAGGACCAATAAAAACCAATGTGATATACAGTTGTCACCTTTCCCTATTTTTCAGTTGAGAATCTGGAATTGCAGGACACAGCCCTTTGTCTATTAGTAAGAATCCAAATTCTGCTGTAGTTCCTTCTTTGTGGGAAGAGAATTAAATTGCTTATTAGCATGTATTTTTTATCTCCATTTCAGCCTGCAGACAGGTCAGTATTTATGACTGTCCATGATTTATGGAATTTAAGTTCACAATCAAAAGCTGAGAGAAGAAAAACCTGGGCTGTTCCTTTCTGTGAATTACTCCCCATAGTGTTTTATTTTCTCTTGATCCAAATCAAACTGCTTCCATGACCTTCATCAAAAGCCACTTTTATACTCAGCACACCAAGTATTTTGATCCAACATCCAGTTTAACTTCTGAAAAAGCATCTACAGACAACTTTAGCTGCCATTCATTTACTCTGAAGTTATTTGATGCTTTATGATGGAATACTTGCAGCCCTGGGAATGTCTTGCTCTCCTGGGATACTCTTAAAGCCACCCATGATTTGTATAAATTTAGAGTTACCACAATCGCTGTCCTAGTACATCTAAAGGAATTTCACAACCCTTCATGCCACGCTTTCTGTAGGGACAATATAGGAATGTGCCCTCTGTTAATGGAGTGACAAAACTGTCCTTTGTCCCCTCAAAAAAAAAAAAAAAAAAAGAAGCCCAAAAGCTTCTCTCCTTGATTAGGTGAAAAAGCCATCTCATAGGCCTAGGGGACTTCACCTCAAACTTAAAGATAGCTAATTAGACAAAAGCCAAAAAGCCTAGGTAATTTACTAGGGGAAAAAAGAGAACAAAGAAACGAATTGTTTTTGTGAGGTGTTTTACCAAGAGCAAAAACCTCTTGCACCTGACTCAGCTTTTCTCTTGTTTGTTATTTTGCCTTTTATTAAACCTTTTTGTTTCCAACACTGCTGATTTTATGCTCCCAAAGGTAGCTGAGCTATCTTGAGTGAGTAATAGACCTCCAAGAGCTTATGAGACCTGGCTCAAAGAAGCAACTAATACTGGACAATGAATGAATTCTGAGTGAAGAGCCTCCAGAGCTCCTACTCATTGGGCAGAATGTTTCACCTGTTAAAGCTGGCCCTGTCCCTAGGGTTCAGTGGCAGAAGCTGCTGCTGGGCTGGAGCACAGAAATGTTAAAGCTGGCCCTCTCCAGGGCTCAGGGCAGAGGCTCCTGGAGCACAGAAATGTTAAAGCTGGCCCTGTCCAGGGCTCAGGGCAGAGGCTCCTGCACAGAAATGTTAAAGCTGGCCCTGTCCAGGGCTCAGGGCAGAGGCTCCTGGAGCACAGAAATGTTTCACCTGTTTAAGCTGGCCTTGTCCCTAGGGCTCAGTGGCAGATGATGCTCCTGGGCTGGAGCACAGAAATGTTTCACCTGTTAAAAGCTGGCCCTGTCCAGGGCTCAGGGCAGAGGCTGCAGCACAGAAATTGTTCACCTGTTAAAGCTGGCCCTCCCCAGAGGCTCCTACAGCACAGACCTGACTCGTAGGGGTAGCACTCGCTGATCTGCTCCTCACGGGTGATGGGCTCCTCGTCGTCGGGCAGGTAACGTTTGTCTATGGCCTCCTTGATCTGGTTGTTGGCTCCTTTGGGATCCAGGTCCATTGCCCAGGAGAAATTCATTAGGGCCAGATGTGTCTGACCCAGCTTTTTATAAACCTGAACAGAAAAAAAGGCAGAAAAGGCTGCATTTACATGAAGCTGCTACTTGAAGGTTTGGGCAATGAATGTTCCACAGTTCAGTGATGTTTTATGGAAAGCAACAGAGGGTGGGTATGAAAAACTTCTTATGTGAGTCCCAAGGGAAATAAATATGTGTAGAAAGAGCAAGT
Organism: Geospiza fortis; assembly: GCF_000277835.1. Classification (NCBI taxonomy): domain Eukaryota; kingdom Metazoa; phylum Chordata; class Aves; order Passeriformes; family Thraupidae; genus Geospiza; species Geospiza fortis. The sequence goes on from NW_005054584.1 coordinate 196,243, forward strand.
GTTTCTATTTAAAAATAAAAATAAATAAACGAGCAGCTAAGAGATTCTTTATCATTCAGGGCAGATGGGAAAGTTATTTATCTGTGATGAGCATTTAAACAGTGAAAATACTTCAGTTTGTCTAGACATGGCCACTCTTGTCAGTTTAGAGGTCCAGCTACTCCTGGACAAATACCAGTGAACACATTTCAGCACAAATCCTTTTACCTCTCTCCAGTTCAAACAAAAGAAAGAAATCTTGCTGATAGAGAGTTCTCCAGCTCTGTGCTAGAGGGAAGTTTGTCTTGGTGCTCCCAAGTGACCAGACACTCCCCAGCAGAAAGTTACAGAAGTTATTTAAAGCCTGCAGAGGTAGTGGTGGGAAGGAGGATTTCTGTCACTAGATCACTTCTCTGGCATTTCACACAAGAAAGGTTGGAATGTAGCTGCTTCTTGTTCAGTATTTAAAGCTTTGGGAATTTTTAGAATAGTGCTCCAAGTGGAAGCATCTTAGTGACAGGCATCAAATTTTCTCATTAAGCAGCAAAGGAAACCAAAGAACTCAGGATCACAGTGAAGTTTTACTTACCTTTCCTATTAAAAAGTAAACAAGAGACTCTTTGGGAACAATCTGTTTCAGTTCTTCAAGTTCTTGTAAAGCCGACTGAAAGGTTGGAAAGAGCGTTTCTATTAGGCATTTGAAACCAAACACTTTTAGTGAAACTTCTACTTTACTCTTAAATTAGTTCTTGATGCTGGAGCTGTTTACTCTGCCGTGACAGTCACCTGCCATCATTAAGAAATTCAACTGAAAAACATTTAGTCTGCAGTTAGAAATAAAAAAAAAGTTTTAAGTAAAGTTTTCCCTTTCAGTGTGCACACACATTTCTGAGGCAAGTTTCAAAACAGACTTGGCTTGTCTTCTGGAGCCAAAAAACACTGGCCAGAGGAAAAGCTGCTGGATAAACACTGTGGGAAGATCTTCTATTCTAAACAGGGTTCAGGTCAGCAGGGAATCAGCCCAAAACTGCTTCACTTCTGACTTTGCACTCCGCAACACAACCTTGGAAACAGCTGGTTCTTATTGCTGTAATTGGATATGGGGCAGTTGGCTGAGTTTTTTTAGTAATTTAGTATAAATTCATGACAGTGGGTCAGACTAAAATAATAATTTAAAAAGCAACACCTGGTGGCTCTAGACTTTATTACAACCAAAACATTTAATGTCACCCTGCTGAGGGTGGCACTTGCCAAAGGAAATGCTTCCCATGTCCCAGGCTGTTCCTGCAAGCCCTGGTGCTCCCCAGGTGACCTGTAAACATTCCCAAGGCACCCCCATTCCCAGCTACAGGAATTTCAAGGCTGCCACGAGCACCCAGACTGACCTTGTACTTCTCATTTGCAAACAACACCGAGGCTCTGTGGAATTTGCATAGTGGGTTCTTGGGGTCGATGTTGATTGCTTTGTTCAAAGTGTCCAAAGCCTTCTCAGATTTTTTCAGTGCATGTTGGACCTGGCACACAAAGAGAGAATAATTCCAAAAGGGGAAAAATAACAGCTCAGCTGCTGGGCAAGGACAAACCCTTCTGACCATGCTTACTTACAACCTGCTCCTTTAGAAAAGTATTTGCCCGCTTCTAGACCAAGTCTGATTTTTCTTCTACAGGAAGAAAAATCCTCCTCACCTCCTCTCCACCCCAACCCCTTCTCCCCACCCAAGTGAAGTGCCATGTACTTACTACTCCAATGTGACAGAGCAGGACTGAGCTCTGAGGGTTGATATCAAGTGCTTTCTGGAAATGCATTTCTGCCAGACTGAACTTCTCCTGTTTGTAATAAATCATTCCCAACCCGTACCTGCAGCACAGAAACAATTCTGGTAAGTGGCACTAGATTTTAACCAAATTAGTTTCTGTCAGTGAATGTGACATGGCAGGAATGGTTTGCAGCCTTGCCAACCCCATCTAGGGTGGGAAGGGATTTCCTGGGGGAAAAAGCTGTCTAAAATTTTCTTTCTTTTTGTTATCCACTGGGTGGCTGAAGAACTGATGTGTGATATATAGCAAGACTGGCTAAAGAACTGCTAAATAAAAGGACACAGAAGTTATTAACACTAAGTTATTAACACTATCACATTCACAGATCTAACTTTTACTGCTTTATGTATTAAAAAGCTGTAGGAAACTAAATGTGTCCTAAGGTATGAAGAGGCTGAGATCTCATCTCTCCAACTGCAACTGAGGACACATAATGCACAAAGAATGCTGCCCAACAGGACAAAATAATGGGGTAATACAGCCTGAACAATCTGTGAAAACCAAAAAAAAAAGTCAATTTTTTGCCTTCCTTGTGAAAGTAACTCCCCATCTTCTGCAGGAATGGCTTTGCTCTCTCCCAGGAGGGAAGAGTGGTAGGTAGATGGTGGGATGGTGGCTGTCCCGTCCCTGGGAGTGTCCCTGGCCAGGCTGGATGGGGCTTGGAGCAGCCTGGGCTGGTGGAAGGTGTCCCTGCCATGGCAGGGGGTGACACTGGACGGGCTGTAAGGTCATTCCAACCCAAACCAGATCGACTCCATGAAATCCCAGCAGTGGCAGCAGCCAGGAGATGTTCCTCCAGAGGGAATCCTGCAGCCCAGGGAGCAGCAGGGTTTATAAAGGCAGACCTACCAGGCGTTGTAGTGCCGGGGGTTGACCCTGATGGCGTTTCTGAAACAGGCCAGAGCCTTGTCCAGCTCCTCTGTCAACACAAACTCGTGGCCCAGCAGGGTGTAGGCATAGGCATAGTTTGGATCCACCTGGATGGCCCTCTGGAAGAACTTGATGGCAATGTCGTGCTCCCTTTGCAAGCTGAAGCAGTTTCCTGCTGCACACCAGGCCTGGAACAACAGCAGGGCAGGAGCAGAACCCTTTTTACTACTCTGAGTGACTAAATTTGAGCTGAACACATCTATACTGTTTTAAATAATTATAAATAACTTCTAGATAAAAAGTAAAAATAGGAATAAATCAAGTTAGTTCAGGCTCATTCCTGTGAGACAAGCAAGCTAAACACACCTTCCAAAATAAATAAATGAATAAACAAACAAGCTGAATTACAGAAACGGAGAATCCATGGACACCCAACAAGTCTGCATCAATTAGATCCTTTGATGACTAATGATTAAATCTTCTGAAGGTGTTAAAAAGGCCAGAAATAAAACATCTTTAAGAATAACAAAGGGGGAGATGGTACTTTATCTCTTCAGCTCTCTCCAAGTGACAAATCTGGAAATCTGCAGAGAAAGAATTTTAGCAACAACCTCCTCTTTCCATGCTGCTCAGCACCCATCAAGACTGTAAATATCACAGCCCAGGGTCCCCCACTTCCCCAAATTTTTAGCATCACTGCCAAAGCACATAACTATTTTCCACTGCTTGGATCAGAATCTGCATTTCCCTCTATCCTGACTAATCTTACTACAACCACCAACTGTTCACTGAGTTGTTTTCCACTCTTAGACAAACTAACAGGATAACATGAATTGGATTTCCTCCTCCACCAAAAAGATTTCCAATATCCTCTGCAGTTTGCTTAATTCTTAAAAGCACATTTATCAACTCACATATTTTATTTTTACTGTGGCACTCATTGAAAGGTTTCTGGGTTTTGGCACATTGTGACTGCATTACCACACATCCTGCAGTTTAATGGACTTTGGTATAAAAATGTGCAACATCATGCCTGCAAATAAACTCTAGAACAAACATTTTAAGTGCCAGTGAATTAGCTACAGCATTTAAAAGGTACAGGAAAAAAGATATTCCTTATCTCTGCAAATTGGCAGCAGCAAGAGTGACTGACTAACCCATGATCTTCCTGGTTGAATGGTGCCAAGGCAAATTTAAATAACCATTAACAGATAAAAGGTTTCAACCTGTTCCACATAAGCTGATATTCAAATTTTAAGGAGTGTTTCAGGCATCAGCAGTTCAACAGACAACCCTGCCAGCTCCCTCTCCACTTTTGCCTTGTTAAGGTGTATTCCCACTGGAGAGTACACTGGATTAGAGCTCAAAGTTCTCTTCTGAATCACTGATTTTACCACGTACAATTCCCCTCTTCTCATCCAAGCCCACAGCATTTTATACCTCTGGTGAGTTTTTATCCATGTCTGTCAAATCCTTAGAAAGAACTGAAAGGGCAACATCTTTCTGCAGATGCCAGAGTGTGGTTGAATAGATTTCCATGCCTTCTACTCTGTAGTTTTCAATCCTCCTCACTTCTGAAAATATTCTCTCAGCCTGAGAACAGAAATGAAACTTAAAATAAAATTCCACCCACCAAGGCAGAGCACAGAGGTCAAGGTCCAAGGCCTCATGTCCAGCCTGAGCATCCTCTTTGCTTTTTAAGTGTTCTACACAGAGCTGCAAGCCCTGAACTCTGCTTTCAAGGGAAGGAAGTGACTGGATCCCAGGATATTTATGCCAGCAGAAATGCAGCCAGCTCTCCCTCCTGCTGACTCAGCTGCATTCCTGTTTCTAACCATGCCTGAGTGAGGCAAAAACATCATCCACAAAATCAGAGAGACTGCAACAGACTTTTATGAGCCAGCTATGATTGTTAACCATCCCAATAAAGAGTGACAGGATGTGGGGTGATGGTTTTACACTGCCAGAGGGCAGAGCTAGGTGGGAGACTGGGAAGGAATTGTTCCCTGGCAGGGTGGGCAGCCCTGGCACAGGTGCCCAGAGCAGCTGTGGCTGACCCCGGACCCCCGGCCGTG
>NW_005054584.1:200996-216283 GCF_000277835.1 Geospiza fortis
GAGCAGCCTGGGACAGTGGAAAGTGTCCCTGCCATGGCAGGGGTGGCACTGGATGGGCTTTGAAGTCTCCCTTCAACCCAAACCAGCCTGGAATTCTGTGATTAAAATCTGTAGGCTCACCTTTCTAAATAATCTATGAAGCACCCAGCACCTGTTCCACCTGGAAACAGACTGTGCACAGCTCAAAACCTCCCTCTCCTTTGTCTCCTGCACACATTCTGCCAAGGAGTGCTCTAAGAACTCAGCAAACAGGCACAGCAGCTGTCAGGAGAACAGTGCCAAGGAGAGGTGAACTGTGGGATTACCCTGAACTGCTCCCTTCTGATTCTGGAGCAGTTTGGCATCACCTCAGCTGTGCCAGTGCTTCATTTGTGAGGCTGGGAGGGAAACTGGGTCACTGATGTGATCAGAATTAACCAGAATGGAGAGAAGTTTTTTGGTTTACAGCTCAAATTGTTGAGTGATCTATTCTAAAACAGTGCAGTGCAAACAATTCCATCAGCACAGCAGGAGATAGAGACAGGACACACAAGGAGGAGACCCCAACACTTGGATACAAGAGGAAGTAACATTAAGAAAAAAATTTAGGAAAGCTCAACGAGAAAGCTCTAATGAAGCAGATTCAAGACCTAAATCCATTCCAGGTGTAACTTTTATATTGATCCATTTACCACAACTGCAAACTTCTCATGGATTTTACAGGAGATCTGCAGGTTTTGTGTAAAACTACCAAAGCAAAGGGAGAAGAGGAAGGCCTGGCCCCCGTTCCTACCTGCATGTATTCTGCCAGCTCAAAGTAAGCTCTCCCAATTTGGCACAGCACCCAGCCTGTGTTGTAGTGGTGGGATGGCAAATGGCTCAAAATATTGATGGCTTCTTTGCAGTTGTATGAGCACAAGGCTAAATAACCTTTCCCCATGTCCCGGAGAAGGCTCATCAAACCTTCTAGGAGAAAAACACAATAAATAAAAGTGGGGAAAAAAAAAAAAAAGAAAGCTGAGACTTATTTACTTGGAAGTGCTAATCCCAAAATCTCTCCCTTGTGCACTCCTCCTATGAAAACTTTTCAGGAGTTTCCAAACAAGGTTTATATACTCTTAACATTATACACTTAATTAACATGAGCATGATATTCTGAATATCAGCCTCTGTAAGGGAAGCTAGAAAATAATGAGTCCTTAAACTCTGGGGCTCAGAGTGAGTAGAGTTCTGCATTTCCAGCAGCTATTCAAACATTTCTTTAGGTCTGAGCAGTTCCCACAAGCCTGGTAGCCATGGATACATCCTCTTGCTGCCTGGAAACATTACTGAGCCAAAAGAGGGGAATTCAGCATTTTGCTTAGGATTTTCTGACAATCTGAATAAAGACTTGTTTTTAAACAAATGAGAAACATCAAGGGAGGACAGACCACATAAAGCCCATGTTGAGAGGTGACAGGGTTATGAGTAACTCCTTTGGATCAGTTTCCAAGGATAATACTGTCATAAATTACACACTTTAAAATTCTGAAGTTCTACTTTATAACAATGTAACACTTACAATCATAATAATATTACTTATTCTATTATCATAATTTATACATTGCATAACAATTTAAAATACTTTATGTACTTTGAAAATACTTTAATCATTAATAAGGACCAGAGCTTGCAAGATTTATCTGCTGACAATTACCACTCTCAATATTCCTTCACATGTTTCTAAGTTAACAAGATGTTGAATTAAATTAGTTTTTATCACTATACAAAGGTGAGAGCTGCATGCTAAATGAAATGGGAAAGAAGCAAATAATGAAGTAACATTAACACCCAAATAGATCAGATTTTACTCTACTACAGACCAACAGTGCTGAAACAGACCTGCTGCTGCCTTCTGTAGCGTGAAAGCTTGGATTTGTGGTGCAACAGTGGAAATTTTCCCTTCTGAAATGATGGAAGAGTCCAGTTTGGTAATTTCCAAACTGTCATTTAAGTTTGGTTGAGTTATTCCTCCCTTATTTGTTTTACTTTTTGTTTTTCTGTTTGGAATCTTAGGTGGAAACTTCATTTTTAATTTTTTGCTATTTTCCTGCAAATAAGAAAAGTAAGAGTTACATATAAAAGAATCTTTTAAATCCAGAAATCTAAACTTGAGAGTGAATTGTGTAAAATTACGTGTAACGACCACGCCCTGCTCACGGCAGAATCTGTTCTTAAGCTGCTAAAACTGCTATGAACACAAGGAAATTCACAGCTGGCCCAGTGGCATGGAGGAGAAAGGCAGGGATTTGCAGCACTGGGAGGTTTGGTACCTTGGTTGTGGAGCTATCACTGGTAAACAGGCGAGAGCTTCGCCGAGGCAGCGCGTTGGGTGGAGCAGCAATGGTTGGGCTCAATACCTGAGGTGTTGTACTGAAAAGGAAAATTTAAAATTACACATTGGAAGGTACACTTCTTTGCTCCACTTTTAATAATAACAGCTTTTAGATTTGCTTTAAACAAAACTGCTCCAGTATTATGATTGTTTTACCTTGTCTGGGGACCAGAGCTCTGTGTTTGTGCAACAAGGACTGGAGTGACTTCCCGGCTGTTGCCACTCTGGGAGAAAACAGACTTTGTTCCAGCCTGGCTGATCCTGCTGACAGCCTGCACAACACAGAGTTTCTACAGGTTTGTTATTATGTCACTCAGGAGTCTCCATCTCGGCTGTGCCAAACCCAGCCCACTCCACCCACCAAACACTGCACGAGGAGAAACAGAATTATTTTAATGAAGGACAGGGTTCCCCCATGCCCAGGGAAAGCCATCCAAAGAGCTTCTCCTTCTACCTGTTAATAACAGCAAGTCTACAAAGCTTATGCACATTATTTGAAGATACAGAATCTCCATCTAATGGCAAGAAACTGTATGCTAAAGTGCTTGTGCAAGCACAAAAGGGAATTAAAATACATCATATTTAAAGGCTTTTTCGTGCAGAAAGTTGCAAAAAAAACCCACCAAAAAATAGAAAGAGATTTTTAAATTATCCTATTACAATCCCATTCAGAAGCTATTCATAAACTGCACAGCAACTCAACCTGTTTTCAGAACAGATCCTCCTCTTCATATGTTTTTTTTAAAGCTTAAAAAAATTATCTTTCTGCCCACTCCAGGGACATCAACATTCAATTCAGTGATGGCTGTTTGGAAGAGACACCAGAAAGGGACAAAGGGACCAACACCAGCCCAAGCAATGGCATTTTGTGCATTATCCAGCCCCTGACACTCTGTCCTTCTGTTCCTTTCCCAGATTCTGTCACCAGAGGATGGTTTAGGTGGCCAGGAAACTTCCTGCCCACTCAGACAGGAAGCCCTTGGATTCATCCTAATGCTTCACTCAGTTATGTAAGTGTTTCCTAGGAAACTGCCTCTGTTCAGCCACAGCTCCACCAAACCTTGTCTGGCACAGAACTGGGAGAGCAAAGTGGAACTGGCACAGTCACTATTTGCACTGGACAAAGCATGAAGCAGAATTTAAGTTGTTTATTAAAATGTATTTGATATTTGTGTTTTGGTAGTGGCACAGCTCCAACTGGGCAGGGCCTAAGTGTGGAGTAGTGAAATTTACACCTCAGTGCTGTTGTGTCACACTCAGCAAAGCAACAAAACAGCAGCAAATCCAACTTGATTTCCCAAAGCTCTTCAGCTCTCAGAAGAGCTGCACCTTACTAACTTTATTTTCATTTTCAGACTCAAGGAAATTTACCTTTCTATATGTGCACAGTCCAGCACAAGCCACTGTTTCCAAATGGACCTGAGCAAGCACAGGGTGGGAATTGGATCAGCCAAACAAAGCACATTCCTCACTGACTGTTTTCGCACAGGTCCCAAATTCCCTTTTCAGAATGGCACAGCATCAAGATTTGTCCAGAGCAAACGTGGCAACTCAAGTTCTAATTTTGAGAGATTCAACACTATTTCAAAATAGTGCCCCCTATAAAACACCAACACCCCTCATGCAACTTGTAGATTTACTAAAAATACAGGGAAAAATCCTCAGGTTTTTGTTTTTAGAAAGGAACAAATAGTTCTTCAACTGTCACCAACATTCCACCTCTCATTTATCACTATGGCAACTACAGCAGTTTCTTCCTGAGTAAAGCAGGCATTTTTTAGTTTTAGCAAGACTTTGCTGAGTGAAACAGCATCATTCTCTCAGTCCTTCACAGACCAGCAGCAGGATTTTTATTACCCTGGACTGTAAACTACAACTCAAGAACTACTTGCAAGAGATCAGTAGCTTCAGCTCTCTTGAGGCTTCAGAAAATACATTAAATAAATAAAACAAACAATTCTAAGTCTTCACACTCCACTCTGCAAACTGAAAAGTTGCAATCTGCTTTTGTTGGGAAGCTTCAGTGTCTGTACAACCCTCTGTGATGGGAGGTGGACAGAACACAAGAGATCTTCCCTAGGTTAGTCCAGCAACTACAGCCTGGGCATGTGGGGGGGAAAACTTAGCTCTCATGTTTTTTTCCTCTGCATTATGGATTCTTCTTTAAAGTGCACTGCAGTGCCAAGCTCTGGGCAGAGCAGCTGAGCTCAGAATGCAAGGTACCTTCTTTGAAGGTGCTCCGGTGGATGGCACATCGATGACAGAGGAGGAGTTGGTGTAGTTCTGTAAATAGGATCCATCTCCAGGGCTGGGGGTTTCTAGTGGTAAAATTCCAAAGCTGAGAACAAACCAGAGAGCAAGGGTCAGTGTGTGAATGTTAGACCTGGAGAGCTGGTCTGATGCAGGGGATAAAACACACACCCAGAGCATGGAATATCCTGAGCTGCCAGGGACCCACAGCATCATCAGGAGCTGGACTTCAAGAAAAGCTCTTTACAGTGGCTTTTCATAATAAAGTTTATTCCAGAGCAGTAGCATATTCCTTCAAGTGCGAACATGGCAATAAGCAATATCTTGATTCAACAATTCCTCTCCAAACAACCAACTGCTTGTTTAAAAACCAGAGGAGATCAACACTAGAAGCAAGAGCAGTTCCTGAAGTTGTTTGGGTTTCCCTTGCACAGAAATTCTACCACCAAATGTGTCTGAGTGTGCTGTGCAGCCCCAGCCCTCCTGCTCCAAACCCCAAAGAGCAGCAGCAGCCCAGCCCTGGGCAGAGGTTGGCCATCCCAAGGACTTACCTTGGAGTTAGTGGGCTCAGAGCTGCAGGTCCCCCCAGTAAACTCCGTCCAGTTTTTGGTTTATTTTGAGCCTGTTTGGACAATATGGCAGTTCCTGACCCCAGAGGGACAGAATCTGAGGAAATCACAGCCGAGTCAATGTAAGACATGGAGGAATCTGAATTCAAGGAGGAATACTTTGAATTGGAGGACTCTAGGTTGATTCTGTTCAACTCCTGAAGAATAAAAGGCAGCTCTTAGGTACTCAGGGTACAGTTTAATTAACATTTTTCAGTTAAGCTGGATAAATGAGCTGATTTCAGTAAATGATTTTACAATGATTTGAGCAAAACTCACAATTGTGTCCTGGGGTGTCTCCATGAGGACACTCTCGGGCTGTCTGTGGGAAATGTTGTGATTGGACACCACTGTTGTGCAAGTGTTGGGCAGACAGCTGCTGAAATTCTGTAAGGATGTTAATTTAAATGTTTGGTCAGGGTCTGGCTTTTCACCTGTAAGAGTGGAAGGAGATTTAATAGTTATTCCTGGGTCTATACACTGAATATTCAGTCTGAATCAAGGACAGGGGACAAAGGATTTTAGAAGTGTTTTAAAACATTTGGGTTGGGTTGGAAGGGACTTTAAAGAATATATCATTCCAGCCCACTGCAATAAGCAGAGACACCCCTCACTAGACCAGGTAACTCTTTGTACTAAAGGAGAAGTATTCTTCTATTGTTCTACTACAAAACCCTAGACAATCAATATTTTTAATAATTTTCATATATTGTTTTTTCAAGCTGTTCTCAGAAACAGGTTCTAAGTGTCTACTAAATGTAGGCTGGAAAGCACATTTAGATTTTTAGATCCAAAAATGAATAATGAAGATGGAAGAAAACAAGACAGAAGTTTTAAACAATGGCAAAGTATTTTAAATGAATTGTTGCTCACAAAAATCTCTCCCAAGAATTACATGTGTAAACCAGTTCTGCAGACTCACCTATTTCACATAGTGATTCAAAAGGGGACCAGAGGAAAGGATTTAAACTAAGGCTCTTTTGGTAACATTCTGATCCTTTGGCAAGCCGGTCTGTCTTGCTGCAAAAAGAATGAAACAGTTCACAGGGAAACTTCAGAACAGCATTTTTGTTCAAGAGAGATTTCCAGAAAAGAAGTTGGAAAACAAAAACATATTGAGAGGCATAGAAACATTCCTCATCTTTCAAGCCCAAGAAATACGGAGTTCTTTTGAAGTTACTTGACATATTTAGACACAGTTGTCAAAAAAAGTTACATAAGCACGAGAATAGCTTGAGAATTTTCATTTTTAGGAAGATGCAGTTCTTTGCAACAGCTTGTTTCTTTTTTGCCAACAGTAACCTGATTGCCAGCCTTCCAGCCATCTTAAGTATCTATGGATAATATTTTTGCAAAGAAATTAGCAGCTAAACTGAACACTTAAGTATTTGGCTACAAAGAAAAAATTTTGAAAATAATTGAGAATAGATATAGAGAAGAATCCAAGAGCCCAACTACTCCTATTCAATCAATCATTTACATTTACTGAAACCCTTCTTGCATCTTAGCAAAATCAAAACACAATTGTCAAGTTATTCTGCCTGGCACCCTCAAAACTTTGATTTGAGGGTTAAAGCTACACATGTATAATACAGATAGTAAAAATCTAAATGGTAACGCTGAGAAACAGGTTGAGAGTTTCTTAGGGAAGAATACAGAGCAAATCCAAAGGTATGTAAAAATCTCAGACTTTTGGATTGTATTCTTATCCACCCAGAAAAGTGGAATTTGTGTTTTCAGTCTTTGGATGAAAATTAAAATTAACCATTCCCAAATCAGACTGATTCCACAACTATCCACCTGAATTTATCATGCTCCAAAATGGTGTAACCCAGAGAGACGTGTCTCCTGTAATGACTAAGGATATGTGTGACTAAACCTGGGCTTGGTCAAGTAAAAACCTTCCAACTTTTTTGGGCAAATGAAAAAGCAACTTTACCAGTAGACATGTCCCAGTAAGGAGAGTGTAAAGCATGCAGAATCACCAAACTCCATAACAATGTCATCATGGCTTTTCTGTTTATTCAACACTCCACCAGACAAGATCTGCTCTCCTTCTGCAAGCCTTTTTAAAAAACAAGAGGTTTAAAGGGGTTACAAGGCTCACAGTACTGGCACTCCAGTGTTTTCCTGCTGCAAACAAAAACAGAAATCCACTGTCAGTGTCCACAGGTTTTAAACCACAAACCAGTTCCTGCAAATGAACATTTAGTAACCCATGGATTCCTCTACAACAGGGAGGGTCAGGACTCTGCAGCCAAACAGCTCTACTGGGAGGGAAGAAAAAAACAAAACAAACCCAAAAGCACAAAATTCAGCATGACTTTTCCAAAAGTGATCAATCCTAGCATGAAGGACAAGGGAATCTTCAAGACACTTGATCTTTGAAGGTGCTTTATCTAAGCAAAACCAGTGCTTAATTTGGCTTTGTTTCCCAAAGAAATACAATGTGTAAGGCCCCCCATGCACTGAGTTAAGAGCCAATGTTGGGATATGGCAGAGATCATGGATTTTAATGCTTTTCTTTCTTGCAAGAAGGGCTCAAAAGGAGAATAAAGGGTCACTTTGCACCTCTTCCACCTGCAGGAGCAGCAGCACTCACACCGAATGGGCCACTGGCTGTCAGGCTTCAAAATTACTTTATACAACTGCTGGGGTGGGAGGCATTTTTCAGGCATCTGAGCCCAAACACCTGAACAAACAAATCACCTTTTCTTGCCACCACTTGAAATTTTACTCATAGGTGTATGCTTCTATCAGAACAGGCCATCCCCACAAGAAAATAAGGCAGAGCTGTATAAATGAGCACATAAAAGATCTGTTTTCTTTCCACATAGCTTGGCAATTCCTAAGTTACTCAACAACTTTTAGAGGTTTTTGCAACATGGGTTAAAGCTCATTAGATCCATATCTGAAAGCAAAATAAATTGAACTCATAATCTTTTGTGCTGAAGGACCAATGAATTTCTCGTTTATACAAGACAACATCTTCCAAAGAGAAATCCAAGCAAAAAAATAAATCCATTTGTAACCCTGGACAGAACATGAAGGATTTGCTTACTTGCTGAGGTCCACACAACATTTTGCAAGCAGGTATTTACACTGTGGGGTGGTACAGCTGTGTCCCTTTAGGAGCCTGTAAGCTTTGTAGGCCTTTCCTGAGCGGTAGTAACACGTTGCCAGTAAAAACAGTGCTTCTTCTGAGTGAACTGGAAAACAAAATCAGTTAGATGTTAATCATTTTAGTACAAAAAATTTGGGGCAGGGAGTAAAAGCCAGCTGTGGACAAGATGGAATAAAATGGGTATTGGTATTAGAAATTAATTCCTGAATGAAGTCTTCTTTATTTGTTGGTGGTTATCTTCCTATGCCATTTCCTTGGCTAGTCAGATGAACTCTTAATATCTACAGCTTTGAAGGAACTTTGATCCTTCTGACTACCCAACCTGAATAAATGATGAGCCAGCTTGCAATTAGAACAGCTTTACCAACCTGCTGGCCACACCAAGGCTGACTTGGCTCAGAGTGTCACCACACTGCAACTATTCAGAATCGATGTCTGTTTCCAAATTTTCTTCCACAACAATGAATTATGTACCACATTGAGGATGTTCTACTCAAAGAGCTTGACTTAGCATCCAGGTTTGAGACTGAGGTCAGACCCACTCATGGTTATACCATAAAGGACAGAATCAACCCCTGAAGTAACTTTAACCCTTTCTGTAAACTCGCTGATTTTGTACATCCATGGTGGCTTAACCCACTTTGTACTTCCCCAAATGTTACACTCAAATCACCCTCACATAATGATATTTTAAATCAAAAGCTGTGTATGAACACGAGCAACTTCAAACTCCAACCACTTAATCAACCCACATTACCTTTATACTTTTCAGAAGACATTATCCTGCAAATGGAATTCAGCATTAAATAAACAATTTTTAAGTTTGTTCACCCAGCTATAGGGAAATCTTTAGAAAAATCAATATGAGCTCTGTATAAAAACCTCTTTGGGAATCTGCCCAAATCCTCTGCTTCACCGAAAACTGACTATTTTAAGTTTTTGTCATCACCTGAACAGTGACAATGGAAACAGAAGACCCAAACAGAGGACATTTTATTAGCTTTATCCGAAAAACACCAGAAGACCTTTTTCAAATTCATGTTAAATCAATTTTTATCCACTATTTTAACAGATTTTGAGAGTTCTGGGAAACGACCAAGCCCATCAAGGACAGTAATTGCACGTAGACCTAAAAGAAGTTTCTCTCAGGGTGAAATCACTCCTGCCAACATGGAGCCACTGTATTCAAGTTCTGCTGCTTCCACTCTGCAGTGTAACCACTTATTTTAACCAGGAGCCAGATGTTTTGTTAGCAGTTAATTGCTTGCACCAAGTGTCAGCATTCATGCTGCTTTCTCTCAGCACTGCTGGCCACTGAAAAAGGCTGTTTGAAGTATTCTTGCAGAGAATTATTCTGCACTGATGTGTCACTATCGGGTATTTTTCTCCTGGCTGCTGCAAAAAGTGGATTCTCTTTGTTCCAAAATCCTTGGCAATTACCTTCAATCTACCCTTTCCCTGCACCTCACAGTGTGTTGTGTTCAGGGGAGCTCTGTCATCCCTAAAATACTATTTTCTTCATCAACACCTGGATTATCAGGTTCCATAACACCCTAAACAACATTTCTCATTTCAGCACCAGATCAAACACTCCAGATTCCATTTGTAACCCTGACATAAGGAAAAAGAAGCCTTTATTTCCCAAAATTTAAGTTTGTGCTTCCATTGTTAAGAACTGCATTGTGGGCATGGCAGGCAAAATATTTCATTACAAAACAGAGCATGAAATAGCTTACACAGTTTAATTCAAACTATAAGCTCAGGTTGTTTAACATGAGAAATTATATGACACTTGTACTTTAGCTTAAGGATTGGGGTTTTTTGTGTTAGTGGTTAGGGAACAATACCTTTCAAAACAGAGGAGGAAAGCTGACCACCAGTATCAAGGAGAAAGAAGTACAGAAGAACAAAAAGCTTATCTAAGGTCATGGAGAAAAGGTTAAAGAAATGAAAGGTGCTAGAACACACCAAAGAAGTGTTTGAAGGAGCCAGAGAAAGTACAGATTCGTGTTACTGCTGCCTGCTCACTGTCCAAGATACCCCAGCTTTACAATGAAGTAACAATTAGCAGGGATTCAGCCGGAGATACCTGTTCCATATGTTCTGATTCTCACTGTCTCAATTTCACAGTGCTTTTCTCTCACCGTCACAAGACTCTCTTTGAGCCAATCAACATATCTGAGCAGCATTATCAGCAAAGACAGCTTTCAATGTCAAGCCAATTTGTAGAATTTGTGTGCTGCATCTATCCTCAAGTGCCCTTGGAAGAATGCAATGCTTGAGGGTTATTAAAAAACCCCCAACATTCTCCCATTTGATACCATAAACCAGATCACTGTAAACACTGCACTTAAATACACAAATCTGAATTTAATTTTAAGGAGATTTTACTGTAAAATAACATTGCTGCTGTTACATTATTTGATTTTCCAACCTAACTGCAAGGCATTCCTCTGCTTTCTCCAAGCAGAAAGCTAAACTTCATGATCAGAACAGGAGGAAAATAAAGCAGGAGCAGAGGCTCACAAATCCCAAAATAAAATTGAAAAAAAAGCATCAGGTTTATAATTGCAAAGTACACACCTTCAGCATACAACCTTTCTGCGAGGAACACGGCATCGCGATAGGCGTAGTGGTTCAGTGCTTGCCAGATAGCAGCCTGCAACGCAAGAAAAGCATCTTCATTTAGCTCTGCAAACGCAAAAAACTCATTATCTCTTACTGGCAAAAGGCAAAGTTCAGCTTGGTTTTATAGAGCTATAAAATGGGAGGATTAACATGCCAGCCGAGTTGTATTTGTTTCAGTTATTAGTAAAGAGGTTTAAAAAACCCCACCAAACTCTGCACTGAAGTCATGTATCAACTTCAGAGTGTTTCTTACTCTTTACCAGCCACAATCATCCAAACCCCTCAGAAATTACTGAGACTCAGCCTGGAGCACAACTCAACACCACACAACAATACCTTCAGTAAAGATAAAACCAAAATCCAACCCCAGCTGGTCAGAGTATCCCGTTAAAGCACCTCCCCAGGATGCCAAACCAAAGCCCAACAGGCCCAGAAACCTCTCAGGGTTGGTCAAGATGAGACTTGTATTTCTCTAATACACATCAGCAACCAAAGACAAATAGAATTTGCTTCTAAAACCCATGAGACGCTCCAAAACAAAAAGAAATATTCCACAGGGAAGGCAATACTGTCCTGCAGTGCTATTCCCAGCTGGAAAGGCAAGTGCCAATTTCATGTACAAAAAAAAAATTAAAAAAAAAAATCCAAACATCACAGAGTTACATGTACCATATGCTACTTCTTCCAACACAAACTTGACAAACACAGGGTGTGAAAACTGTGCAAGTTCTCTTCACGGGAAGCCCACACAGCCGTCATGAACAGCACACACCAGGGCTCCCAAGTACTACAGGGAATATTATAAACAAATCCCTACAGAGAATCTGTCTTCTTCTATCAGTAGATCCCAAGAATATGCTTAAGAAGTCAACAGGTGCTTTTAAGCTTGTGTGAAAGTATTTGGACATATTTAAAAGTGAATTCTCTTAGTCTGATCATTACAATAGAAACAATAGTGTGTTTGTCTCTGGTTGTATTCCATATTTCAGATAACTGAGCCTCAGAGCCTCCTGAAGTGATTCCTCCCTGCTACCTTGAAAGGATCCCAGGCTGAAGGTGGCTCCATGCCCTGCAGAGCAGGACAAACAGGGAGATAGAAGGTCAGGGTTACAATCTTTTAAGCCATCCTGAAGCCAGAGCAGCCCAAGGTCTCCCATTTCTCTTGCTCCCAAAAGCAGCTCTTCCTTCACAAGTCACAAGTGACATTTAGATGAACCCAGCCAAGTTGCGGCAGGTTAAAAATCCTGTCTTTGCAGGGCTGTAACTCAGCCAGCTTACAAAACAAAGGTGTGGGGGTGGGAGTGGGAAAATCAGGGTCATCTGACTGCTCAAACCAGAGCAAGTTGCCAGGAACAATCCTGCCAAAGGCTAAGAGGGGACACGAGGGATTTGGGGCTATGTCACAGCCACTTTGTAAGAGTTACACTACACCCTGGCTCAAATAACAATTGGTGTGGAGCACAGTCCCAGTGAAAGCAAGAAACGAGCTGGTAGAATTCCTGTTCTCTAGCAATTATCACTTTGCAGCCCAAAATGTGCCTCCTGCCCTCAACTGACCCATGCTGGAGTCTGGATCCTCACACACACTCTCCTAAAAGAGCAGGAAGAGGAAAGGAAGGCAGCAGGGAATCAGCCATACCTATGCAGCAACAATCTTCCATGAGAACAGATGTCTAAACCATGACTGTGCCTCAAAAAAGAGGATTTCTTGCCCACTGCCTACAAGGAACATTAATCTCAATACAGCACAGTAATTTAGTTTGTTTTAGAAGAAGCACAACGCATGTACACAGCACTAGTGGTACACAGTTGCTAAACCACACCAGGAGAGTGTTCTCAGAGCTGCCTCATAGGAAAGAGAAAAGTTGGAAGTGTTTCCACATTTTATTCAAGTGTGCTTGCAGACAGGATGAACCTCCAGGTCCTAATCACTCTTTTAAAAATAATTAATTTGAAATGTAAAATTAACAGGGAATTCCAAAACTACCATACACAGCCCTGCAGCACGGCATCTTCAGAAAGGAGAGCAGGAAAATAAAATCAGATTCAGACAGGTCCATCTTCTACCCAGACAATCCTGTGCATTGTCCAAGTGTCACTTCATATCTAAGCCAAAGAGCTCTTAAGAGATGCTCTCTTCTGACAGTTATACAACCTTGGAAATTGTTTTCCAAGCTGTTTAGGCTATATTGCCATGCTAAGCACATTCTGCCATGGTTTCAGTCTTCAGGGTGGGCAGGGGGGAGAGCTCTGGGCTGGGCTGTGCTGCATTCCCCAGTTACACAAACTCTGCCCACTGAACAAGCACACGTTGGTCCTGCAGCTTGCAGCCAAGTTCAAGCACCATTCCAGTGACTCACAGCAGATGATCACCTTGAACAGCTAAATTCCAAGCAAAGTGCTAATTTTCTTTCCAAGATGTTTTTCAGAAGTATTTGGAAGGCATCCAGCCCGTTTCTTAGCACAGTTTTATGTTGGAGCTGAAGGGTTTTAAATCGACCGCATCAGGAAGTACAGCACAGGGCTGTAAACTCTGGCACTCTGTTCAACTTCAAAGAATTTTAAAAGTTAGTAAAAACCTAACCAGTGGCCAGAATGCCTTCTGGGACACAAATTTCATGTAATTAAAGCACAATATTTATAAGGCTACATATAAACACAAATTCTGTTATTTATCTGTCACGCTGTGACAAATAAGTAACATCACAGCTGTGAGGATGTAAGGATGACAGGTTTTTCCTGGAATGCTGAGGCCTGTAGACATCTGAAAGGCTGGGAGAGAACAGAAAAATAGACAGGAAAAATCTCTGCAATGACAAAAATCGGAACTAGTGTCAGCTTTCCCAATCATTTCATTTAAGAAAATTATAAAAACAGAGCTAAGTACGAGGACCTCAGCTAAACTGGGAATTCAGAAACACAATGGACTTTATCCAGTCACAAATAATTCCTAAACTTATCAGCACTCCTGTAGGCAAGGAACAGCAGTAAAACTGACAGCAGCAGAACTACTGCTAAAAGAATGATCCATCATTTAAAAGCAGAATCTAAATAGATGTAGTCAATCTAAATAAATATATTCAACACAGCGAAGCCTCATCAAAACATCCAGGTTGGGAAGAGGTTAAGAATGGAGAAGAGCATTAGAGTGGTCTTTACCTTGTTGAAATACCACAAGACCCCATTTTTCTATCAGGGAGCTCTCAGGAGAGCAGATATTTCCACTTGGTCAGTCCAGCTAGCACAGCACTGGAAACATTTGGTATTGCTTCCTGTCAGCTTCACTCATTCACACTGCAGTGCATTCTTGCTTCCTTTTCTATTGTAATCCCATGTTTTCCTAGAATACCCAGCTGGTGCAGAACAACCTGCCCAGCTCCACAGCTAACACCAGTGGCGCAGGATGGTGTCTGCAGGAGAGGGACCAGCTGGCCAAAAGCATTTCCAGCACTGCACTGACCCCTGCCCTCACAGGGGATGAGGAGAGCGGTGCCATCACAGATACAAACCCCTGGTCTACAAGAACGCCCTCACTGTCACCATCTTCCACAGACACAGCCAAGTCAGCAGGATGGTTTTCCACAGGAGCCTTTCTTCCCCTTCCACCTTTTCATTAGAAAGAAAAGAGCCAAAAGCAAGAATTCTCACTATGTCCATTACAGAAGACAACTGTGTTCTAACAAGACACTGCTGCCAGGAACCTCTTACTGTAACTAGAAAAAAAGCCCAAAACATCCTGCTAAAAATGCTAAAAATATATTTTAAAAAAGAATGGGAACATGAATGAGACGACTGATTAATGAAAAATATAAATAGTTAGAGAATGGGCATACAGGAACTGCGGAAAGAAAAAGCAGCTCTTAATTCTGTGAATCACGACTTTTGGATGGGAAGGCTGAGCACAAGAACAGGAAACCCATCAGAGTAACTGCAGTGAGACTGAAACACGAGACAAAAACGAAATTTACATTATTTTCTCTCCTAGGTCTCCCATCAACCCGAAAAAACCTAACTCCTTGGGAAGGAGGGACGTCCTTCACTCGCACGACACGGAGGGATCCGAGCACGCTGCGAGCATTTAAACACGACACGGCAGCAGACGCAGGAAGGTGAGCGAAGTATCAACAGGTCTCCCGGGGGACCCGCGGGGCCCTTTCCTGCGAGCCCAATCGGCTGAGGAGCGGCGGGGACACCGACACCGACCCCGGGGGCCCGGGGGGCGAAGGGGCGAGCGCGGCCGGCCCGGGGATGGGGACGGGAGGCTGGAAGGGGAAGCCCGGCGGGCTCCGGCAGAGGGAGGGCGGAGGAGCTGGTGGTCCTGCGG
>NW_005054584.1:216714-227965 GCF_000277835.1 Geospiza fortis
GGAGAGGGAGGAGCGTGAGGGGGCCGGTGAAGTCCGGCCGGGCCTGTGGCTCGTCCCTCAGAGCACCCGTGGAATGCAGAACTCGCACTTGGTGCCACAGAACGGGCTCTGGGGATCCCTAAGTCTGTCGGGAACCCCCGCGTCTGTCGGGGTGCTGGTCCGAGGGCTCCCCCTGCCATCACCAGTGCGTCCTGAGCCCGCCCGGCCCCCGCGCTGGGTTGGGCTGGTGGTTCCCGTGTCCCCGTTCCCAGTGTCGGTGTCAGCACGGCCCAGGTCGTGTCCCCGTCACTGAGGGGTCCGTGCTGATGGTGCTCCCCACATAGGCTCAGCCACGATATCACAAAACCGCAGGATCATGTGGGTTGAGAAAGACCTCCCAGATCATGGAGTCCAACCTGTGACCGATCCCCACTTTGTCACTAGACCAGAGCACTGAGTGCCACGTCCAGTCGGTCCTTGGACATCTCTGGGCATGGGAACTCCACCAGCTCTCTGGGCAATCCATTCTGTGAAGGAATTCCTCATGATGTCCTCATATCCAGGAGTAAAACTGACAGACCGGAGTGTAAGTACAAGGCAGGTAATTTGCCAGTTACAACTTGGATGTGTTTGAAAGTGCGATATCTGGCACACAGAGCTTTAGCAAAAGAGTGGAATAAAGATGCTCAAGTAAACCTCAGTTTATTAAATATATTGACATATCAATAGCCACTTGCAGCTAGCAGGGGCCTTCCTTCTCCAAATCCTTCTGTGGGCTTGCTGAATGAGCCATAACATCACCCCGATGCACACACACCTACACACGGACGCTGTGCTCCATCTCTGTTCAGTGCTCTGCACTTGCACTCGGGCCCCAAGGTCAGATCCTGATGTGCTGCCAAACACACGTGGGCAGGGGCTGTATCTTTATGTGAGAACAAAAGCTGTGTGTGGAGCAGGAGGGCTCAGCCTGCCTCCTTCCCCTCTTTCTCTGCACTTCTGCAAGGTGTAGTTACAAATGTGTTACTGGCAGCAAATCTGCGGGTGTTTGCATTCAGGGTGTGAGCAGGCAGAGTTTTCTTCAATCCTTCACCTGAGACAAATAACAATTTTTAACTGCAGAGCAGTGCTGTCCCCTGAGATGGACACCTGCTTTCCTAATCAGGTTGATCCAAGTCATTTTGCCAGACAAAAGGAGGGTGTGAGTAACATGACAGTGAAGTCAGAAGGCCTTTGGCCTCGCTCGCTGATGGTGATGATGGTGGTGTGTGTACGTGGTCTGGGGCTCCAAGGAAGGAGCCTTTCAAGGAGCACAGTCCATATTCACCCTGCTCCTGATCTCGTGCACTGCAGATAATTCCTCCCGAGGATGAAAGCTGGCTCCATCCGTCTCTCCCATTCCCCGGGGCGCAGAACTGACATCCAGACCTTCTTTGGTATGAGAGTCTGTCTTATCACAGCCTGAGGAGATACAGGCCCTCCGGAGCGTGGGGGCTACTTGTACCTCTCCTCAGAGTCCCCTGGAATTCATGTAAAACATCCAAACTGTAAAAGGTCAGGGTTTGCTGTTGTCTCTGGACATCTGGATTTACAGACTCCAGTCCTACAGTGCAGTTCTGCCTGTGGGGTCACTCACTGGCACCCACAGATGCTTTTATAAATGTCCATGGCACTAAAGCTGCTTTCTCTGTGGAATCCTCAACTTTTCCAGAGGAGGAGGGGAGGAGCCTTGCCAGGAGGAGGCACAAGCAGAGGTACAGACATACATACTGTGCCTGTTCTAGTGCATCATTCCAACCTGCTTTGCTACAAACCAGCTCTGCTTTATCTTAAAGAGACACAACAGGTCTCTAACCTAAAGTGTGGCTGGCTCTTTCTTCAGGGGGCCTTCAAGGGTTGGATATTTCACATGGAAAACCATTTTCCCGTAGTTCTGTCATTTCCCACTGCTTGCCTTCTGTCTGTCTCTTTGCAGGTCTCAGTTTGGTTTTAATTTGCTGTTACTCCTTTCACCATGGAAGCTGGGGGCTCAAGCACAAGGCCTGTGCTCTGCAGTGAGAGTGCAGCCTCTTGGCTTTCAGGGAGGGATGTGACAGCTCCAGCAGGAAGGATATCATGGCTACAACAGCAATACCGTGGCTGTAGCAGGGATATCACAGCTCCAGGGCCCCAGTCCCTGCTGTGGATTTCCTCTGTGAGCTGAGGCAGGTCCCCACCTCTCCTCTGCTCCATTCCTCTCTGCCACAGCACGTTCTGCTGCAGGAGTCAGTGCCACAGCAGTGACAAGGACAAACGTGACCCCAGAGCGAGTGTGCAGCAAGCAGGGTCCCTTCTGGCCCTGTCACCATGGTGCTCTAGGAGTTTAAAGCACAGATAGCACATTAAAAACACAAGGTGCCCAGATCCTGCCCAATGGAAGCTGTGGGAATAGCACAAAGAGGAGCTCAAATCTAATCTTGCATCTATAAACAGCTTATGTTGCTTTTTATGAGCGGTTGAATCAAACAGTGGGAATTGGAAGCAGCTGTTACTCAGTCACTGCACAGGAACGAGCGAGTGGCAGCTGAAGTCAACACATCGGAGCAAAGTGCCTTCGATTTCTAGTCAAAGGCAGAGGGAGGACATTGGAATAAGGAACAAATCAAAGGAAAGTGTTTTCTGCTCCCAGGTGTTCTGCTGATGGGAAGGCTGAGTTATGTGTCATGAATTATTCACCGCTTGTGGTGATGCTCTGAAGATTGCTTTGCAGGTAGGAAGAGGGAGAGAGAGTCACCAGCTTCTATCACACAGCCCCCAGACAGCTCCTGGCTGGAACACACCATTTGCCTGGAGAAGAACCATCCAAGGACCCCATCCTGGCAGGACATTACCCACACCCCATGAGGGTGGACCTGGCCCAGAAATACCTGTTCTTTCCCCATTTTCCTTCTCCCTTGCTGATTCAGCAGGGGTCAACTTTCTGAAAACCTTCAAAACTAGACTTTTGGATGTCTCACTGATACAGAACAACAAATGATTTTCATGCTTTTCTGATGTTTTGGGGTTTTTAAGGGCCTTTCCTGACTGGGACAAGCAGCGCATTGATGAAGGAGTGGTGCCTGTGTGTCACTCTGTGACAGGGACAGTGACAGGGCCAGCATTTTGCTCCATAGTGCTGTTCAGCCTGGACATGGAGGGAATGCTCGTGGGACAGTGTGATGAAGAATGGATGGCCTACAGTTTTGGAAAAGGATTGGTTTTAGGGCAGAGAGGAAATTTAGAACTTCCCAAAACCAAAGGATGTGTCTTTGATGCAACCTGCCCCTTGTGCTCCCCTTGCTCCAGGTCTGCATCAGCAAGAGGTGACCAGGCTGCAGCCCAGCTCCTGACCAGTGCCAAGGGTGAGGTGAGGATCCTCACTTACAAGTCTGAACTCTTCCTTTGCATCCCCTGCCTTTTCCCCCTCTCCATGGAAATACCCTGTTACCGAGGGGTCTCCTCCACCCACCGTGTCAGTAAATAGACCCAAGCCAAGGCAGACAAACCATTTAAGGGAGGAAGGAATGAAATTTAATGAGACAAATGTCACAGGGAAAACCTGAAAAGAGTAACTTGAGGTTTAAAACCGAGTTGCAGATATATCACTGAGTACCAGGCACACACATGTGGTGGCCAACGGTGGCTTAGGCAAAACATCCCAGGGGAAGGACATGCATGGAGGAATCTTGCTCTTCATGGTACTCAGGTGGGTTCAAGCATTCCTGAGAGCCTGGGAGACAAATGAGAGAGGTCTGAATGCAAAGAATCTTTGGGATGAGAGTATTCAGAATATTCTTTCTCAGATGAACCCAAAATGTCAAAAGCTGTAATTCAACACCATTTAAAAAAGAGTTTTATATGCAAATAGTTACGTGAAGAATTAAATCTCCTGTCAGTGTTTGCCACCCAACCATCTATATTGCTGAGCTGATTAACAAGAACCGGAGAGAAATGGATTAAAAAGGAGATAAAAAGGATGCTGAACATTCAAAGTTCAGACTTCTGTCTGCATTTTAACCTTCTGATGTTTAAAGAGATTCTGGGAGGAGAGAGATTTTTAAATGTTTAATTTGTGTATTTAGCACTATCTGAAGGTCATTTTTTTCCCCTGGTCTCCTGCTTTTTACATAGCTGAGAGGCAGGAGAAATGTTTAAAAAAGTAAATAGATAATGAAATCATAAGAAATTGGTGGGGAAGCTGGGGCCAGGCAGCAATTTGGATTTTCTTTTCAATTGAATAGATTTTAGAGGGATAATTCAGCCTCAAAGAAACCTCATCCCCTTAGCAATGTTTCTCTGTTTTCCTCAGGCAGATCTTAAGGAGCATGAAAAAGTTTAACAAACATCCATGGTACATTTTCCTTATTCTTTGTATCATTAATGGGAATGTTGATATTTCTCAGTTCAGAAATTTCATCTCTAAATACTAAATACCTTCTTACCATTGAGTCATTCACTGATGCAAGTTTAAAAATATTGATTTCCACTGGCTGCTGTTGACCCTCTCAGCTTCTGGCAGGTTAGAAAACATGGCACCATAAACCACCCCTTTCTTTCCGAGCAGAGACTCCACCCAATTACCCAGACCACAAAGGACCATCATAGTTGTGATTCTGTCCTGATAAATTTTAATTGGCAGGAGTTACAAATGAAATTCCTTATCATCAACATAACTTTTATGCCTTCAGAGCTGGGATTATTCCTGTGGCATTAATTCACTGCAGGTTTGGGTTTTGGCTTCCCTGCCCCTGGCTGTTACTTGCAGGACTTCCAATTTTGGAGTGAGCAGCAGGAGACGCCACTGAACTCACCTGAAGTTTCTCGTTTCAGCCAGACATGATGTGCTTGACAAAAGCTGAGGAGAAATGAGAGTGTGAGGGGTCAGGACATGCTGTGAGCTGGGAGGGGCAGGTGGAGAGGCAGCAGAGGGGACCCCCAGCCCAGACCCCCAGGGATGAAAGGGATGCTGTGCCAGGGCTAATATTCCTCTTTCTGTTCCCACTTTTTGCATGCCATCCCCAGCCTGGTCAGAGTGATGCCAGCCCTTGGAGATGAGCCAGTACCATTATCCCCATTTTTCTGAGGCCAAGGGAAATGGGTCCCCTCTTTTCCTCACTGCTCTCCAATTTTAGGGGTTCTTAAATTTAACCATCTCCTATTCCAGATTTTCACCCTCTTGGAGCAGCGAGTGATCCAGGTCTCCAAATGTTCCCAATTAGCCTCTGCTGGGAAAGATGGTGGCTTTGTTTATTTTCAATAGATTGCTACAAAACAGTGCCAAAACTGTGGATTAAACAGCCCTGAACTCCTTGGAAACATGCTGTCTTCAGCTGCTTTTCCTGGAAATCACTGGCACAACCACCTTGTTCCCACCCCGGCTGACATATCTCAGGGCTTTTTTGGAAAGGCTTTGGAGGGTGGTCCACACCTCCCTTCCAGTGCTCACCAGTGTCATAGAATCATGGAATATTAAGGTTAGAAAAGACCATTGAGAATATCAGGTCCAACCAGAGCCCTTGCAGGGGATGCATTTTTCACCCTAAGACAAGACAGCCGTGTCTGAGATGGCCCCGATGGGAATCTCCTGCCCTTACCTTCATAGTTGATACAGCCATTGGCATCTTCCTGTCCTGCCATGAGCTGCTCCACCTCGCTTTCTGTCATCTTCTCTCCTGGAACAGGAGGATGGAGAGGTGAGGGGAAAGGTTTTCAGCCTGACAGGATCTTCCTGTCCTTCTTCCAGATAACCAGAGACACCAGAGAGAGGAGAAGGGGGTTAAAGAAGAGCTGTGTGCCACTACTGAGGAATGCTGGTGGGACATGGTGGAGAAAGGACCACACTGCAACTGTTATCTGATTACTGAGGCTGTTCTGGAGTCTCCATCTTGCCTGGGTCATTCATGAAGCTGTGGCATGAGGTGGAAATGGCCACACATTCAGAACTATTGACTCCTAAAAGAGCCTGTGAGCAGCAGAGTGAAAAGGGCCTCTGTGATATGTGACAATAGGCAGCTGCCTGAGCCACTTGCCCAGAAAGAGCTCGGGGCCCATGCCTTGCTCCCCAGGACAGCCTTACCCAGCGTGACCAGCACATGGCGCAGCTCGGCCCCCATGACCATCCCATTGCCCTCCTTGTCGAAGACACGCAGCCCTTCCACAAAGTCCTCGAAGGTGCCCTGCTCCTTGTTGCGGGTGAAGTGCTGCAGGATGGGCAGGAAGGTCTCAAAGTCCAGCATCTTTGTGTTCATTTCTGGAAGAGGAGGAGATGTCAGAGATGAGCCCTCATGGGGCTGAATTCAGCCTCTGAGGGTCTCCTGATTAACTCTCTTGGTCTCTTTTCTATCAGAGTGCAAGGGAGAAGCCCCATGAGGAGACAGAACTATTGTATTAGACTTGAGATTGGAAAATCCATATGAGGAATGAAGTATTAACATCAGGGGACTGCATAGAGACCCCTGATATCAGCCCAAAACTAAACCATCAGGTGCGTTGTCTGTCACCACAGTAATGTGGCTGCACTGGGACTGGTCTGGTTATACCAGTTTGCACCAGTTCAGTCTGCTAAGCATCCCTTGCCACCAATCCTATGTGAGGACTGCCTATCCTATATGTCATCCCCCATGGTATGGAGAAGGGAGTGAAGGAATTGCACAGGAATGAAGCCTGTCTGCATAATTTCCTTCCCAGTTCCTTCACCTTGCAGGGTTCTTCCTACAGAGAATGTAACCCTCTACTTGCTGACAGGGAGCACAGGAATTGTTTGTCCCACCCTGTCCCCAGCTTGCTGTCACCTTCTGGTTTGGGCTTGCCCAGCACCTTGAGGACCTCTGCGTTGGTGGGGTTGTGGCCGAGGGCCCGGAGGACGTCCCCGCACTGTCCGTAGCTGATCTGCATCGTCCCCGCAGGCGTCCGGTCAAACAGCCCGAAGGCTTCTCTGAACTCTGCGGGGAACAAGAGCTCAGAGTGGCCCCATTCCCACTCCAGGGAAACACGTTGTGCCTGGCAGGCAGGGGAGGGACAAGGGATGGACACAGACACGTGCACGTTGTGCCCTCTGAATGCATCCAGCCCCAGTGAGCTTGCGCAATGTGGGCTGAGGTTTGCCAGACTCCTTAGACGAGTGGCTTGGCTGCTCGAGCAGGTTTTGTCACCTCTGCAGAGCTGGCTGGGTGACCTGCTGGATCCCTGCACTCTCAGCAGCTGGCTTTGCTGCAGGACATCCATACTTATCCCCTTTTCCACTTGGATCTCCACTCTCTGGGGCTGTCCCTGTGTCACCAGAGGCTGTTCCTCCCACCAGATGCCCTGACTTTGACCCAGGCTGCATCTCGCACCATGAATGAAAAATACCTTTTCCCTGCCAGGCTCTGGATCCTGCTGGCCTCTCCCCCAAGAGGGGATTTAGTGTGTGGGGCCTCGGCTCTTATGTCTGTGGTGAAAACTACCTGGAAAAAGGATTCCCCATTTCTAAAGCCATGTCTGAGAGAAGCTGAACTCAGCACTTACCTTCAATCTGCTCTGCCGTGAATTCAATCTGTAAGAGAAGGAAGCAGAGCTGGGCATGAGAAGTGGACTGCTGCTGGAGGGAGCAAAGGAACTCTCCCCTCTGGACCTCTGCCTCCCCAGGCTCGGGGCAGGGGGCCATATCCATTTAATGTCCTATATCTATGCCATGTCTGGCTGTGCTGTGCCCCCAACTGCTTCTGCCCTCGCTGTGGGGCTGACATCCCTGTGGAGAGCACAGCTGGCAGCAGCAGGGTGGGCAGGCAGGAGGGATGCTCAGACCACAGTCAGCACTATTTTGGGTGGAAAGGATGTTATTTTAGAGCCTGATCCCAAGTTCAAGTGATTAAACAGCCTCCATGCTGAGCCTGCTCTTAATAACTCTCCTGCCACAGCTATGGCTTAAAAATTGAAGTATCCTGAGGAATCATGGAAAAGATGAGTTCCTGTTGTGGAGCTGTTGGATAAAGGATGCTCTTATGTGGCGGAGGCAACACAGGCAACAAAATACTTCAGGATGGAGACAGTGGGTGGCAGAGAAGCTTTTTATTGCTCTTGAGGCCCCGACATGGGGTCTCAGCAGGAGCTGGGGGTTTGACTGCAGCCGCAGCTCTGGGAGTGGTGTCCTGGTTCCCTCCAGTGAGTGCTGGGCAGGGCTCGGCGGGCAACACTGAGACATCTCCCCAGCGAGGACAGCATCACTCCCAGCCTGCTGCATCCACACAATCAGATAATTTTCCCCTCCCAAGGCTGGCTTCCAGCCTGGCTAATGCCATTTGCAGAGCGCTTTGCATCGCCTGTGCCTGGCAGATGACAGGCACGGAGAAACACCGTGACGTCTCCATTCCTCACTCACCTTCACGCTCTTGGGATCGAAGGCAGGCTCCGAGCCGGGAGCTGCTTTGGCTGCTTCCTTCCTCGGGTCGGGTTTCTTGAGCGGCATCGCGCCGGGATTCGCGGAGGTGCGGGATGAGTCCTGCCGCCCAGCGAGGGAAGCGAACGGAGGGATGAAAGGCAAAGGCTGCTCCTTCCCTTATATACAGAGCCCAGTGCTCACCCTGGAGGGGCAGGCCAGCTGCTGGAGCAACTGCTACTTACTATAAAAGGAAGAAAACTCAAACGAGAGGGGCCCCAATTTGACAATTGCCCATTGTCATCGGCTCCTGGCTCCACGGAGCCACCAGCCGCCCCCCCCTCAGCTGTACAGGGGGGACATGTCCCCCTCCAGCACCTGCACCGGGTGGGCTGCATGGGGGCTGCTTGCTAAATGATCACTGAAACCTAAACGCGGATGGCCACGGGGGCCAGGCAAGAAAATAGCAACAGGATGGCTGATAAACCTGCCCTGATACCCGCGGTGAAATGCGCCTGTTAGCAGGCAGGCTGCGAGGGCCAGCACTGCAGAGCCCTTCTAAGACCAGGATTTACAAAGTGCTGCTTCAAAGGAGCTCACAACTCTCTGAACACTCCCTTGGCCTCGTGCTCAGGGTCTGCTTTGTCCCAGTCTCTCCCCAGGGCTGAGCTTGAGGCCTGGAAAAGACCAGTGTAGGTGCTCACCTCCCTCAGGGTGGCTAATGAGGGAATGGAAGTGATGGCCAAAACCACAACTGAATTCATCAGCACAAGTCTTTCCCAGCTTTGCACCACCCATCCCAAGCACCTCCAAAACCTGCAGGGCAGATGGAGTCTCCATTTGGCTCCTCTCCAGGTGCTGGGCAGGCTCTGGTGGGAGATGCTCCTGCTCTCACCCTCCTCTCCCACCTGAAGACTCACAAAGGCACAGAACTCATTGAAGTTCAGCATCCCAGAAAATGGGGCTTGAGGGTTTTACTGAGACATTCTAAACCATCAACTTAGACAAGATGTGTGGGGCACCAGGGCAAAGGAGGAGTTACGGGGGTCATTCCGGAGGAGGGAGCAGCCACAAACTGCTGGGAATTCTCTGTGTGCCATCATCTCCTCATTGCTAGCAGGGACTGGGGGGCTGAGGGGGCTGGATAGGTGTCATTTGCAATCATTGCTTTCCAGAGCTCTCTAGAATATAATGAGTCATTTAGCAAAAAACTCAACATGTTTTCCTAAGTTTGAACTCAGAGCCTGGGTCAGGTGTCGCCTGGGAAATCAAGGGAGTTAAATTGCCCCTGAGCTGCCTCCCCCTCAGCATCCATCGACTCCAAAATAACCTCACCTTAACTCCATCTTCACTCCCCAGCAGCTTCTGGATCAGAAATTAGACCCAGCAGAGCCTTCAGAAAATATCCATGGTGCAGTCTGACTGTTTGTCCCTTGCTCACCCTCCATGCCCGTGCAGCATCCCGAGGAGCCGCTGGCAGAGCTGGTGTCACACCCACGCCATGGCTCGGGCAGTGGAGACAGGCAGCTGCAGACAATGTCCCCAGTCCCTCCTTGATTTTCAGCTGATGGCCACCGTGGGGCTTGTTTTGCTGTCTGATTCCATCAGCAGGAGCAGCAGCCCCTCCTGAGCCCTGTCCTTGGGATTTGCTGTGTTCCCTTGGCCTCCCCTCCCCCAGGAGCCCAGCAGGCTCTGACCCTTATCACACAGTCAGGGGGGCTCATGGCTGGGACCAGAGTGAGCTGCCTTGCCAGGAAAACCCCAAGGAAGGCTCAGGGGGCTCTGCTGCTCTGTGCAGGACTGGGGCACTCACAGAGGCAGCAAAGCTGTGTCTGAACGTGGATTATGTGCGCAGGGGAGGGGCCCAGGCTGGGAGCTGCTGTTCCAGGGATTTGGCACTGGGCTGTTGAATTCCAGCCTCATCCCACTAATGACAACCTGCCTGGGGAAAGAGGGCTCCCCTCTTTGTGCCTCATTTTGTGCCTGGGGGGACGCTCGGGCTGCTGGGGGTCACAGGGTGTTGGAACTGGCTGGGTGGTGGGAGCAAGCTGGGCATCAGCATGACCCTGAAAGGCAGGGGACAGCCCTGGGGCCATGCCTGGGGGATGCAGGTGACAAGGGATGGTGACAGCTGCAATGGGACCAGCTCTGACCTGATGCCCAGTGATAGTGTGGGACCCCATCCAGGTGGCTGCTCCCTCCCCGCCCTGCCCCAGGATGGAGCCTCTAGCCCCTCTCCCGAGGACTCTGAGTGCAGATGTGCCCTGAGGTCACTGTGGGTGCCTGGGAGAGCAGGACAGATCCCAGCACACCTCCCCAAAACACATCCCAGCCCCCGGAGAAGGAAAAGGGTTAAACTGGCGTCTGCCTGAAAGACATCCCATCGAAGGAGCATCAGCTTGAGGTGCTGCTCACGTGCTTGCACCCTCTGCCTCCCTGCCTCCAGCCACCTCGCTGGGATTTTCCCCACCTTCCTCCAGCTACTTGGGACCAGTCTGAGGCTAGAAGGGACTTAGGAGCATGGGGGCAGTGGGGGAATGCTGTGACAGCTGAAAAATGAGCCACCGAGCAGTGAGAGAAGTTTCTGAAAAGAGAAGAGGAATCTGCCTTGAATGAAGAGGATTTTAGCACCTTGGGCTAAGCCAATAAACCTCTGCCTTCCCCATCCGAACGGGAATTGTTTGCACACACTCCCGGAGCTGCTTAAAGCAGGCAAGACACAAAGAGAGAACAGGATCAAGCATGGTGGGGGGAGAAACCCCCCTGCCTGGAGAGCCTGTGAGCAGATCCCTATAGAGATCCCACAGGGACAAGGAACTCACCCAGGCCTGATCTCCCAGGGACGGGCTGTGGCCCCAGTGCCACCTCACCTCAGTGGGGCTGGCAGCCAGGAAGGTG
>NW_005054584.1:227985-228836 GCF_000277835.1 Geospiza fortis
ACGCCAGCCCCCTCCACCACTGGCAGCGATTCTGCTCCCTGAAGTCCCCATCCGAGTGACACGGTGGCACTATGGGGACATCTGGCCCTGTGGGAGGTATCCTGGTGACTCTCCTCTGCTGCTGCCTCCTGAGCTCGGCTCTGGTAAGTCTGCGTGGCCCCGGGGCTCCTCCACTCCCTCTCCTGGCTTTAAATGCTGTGCTACTGGCCCGGGCTGGGCTGGCTGTGCTGCCGACTCTGTCCTGCTCTGCAGAGCTGCTGGGCAGGAGGGGAGAGCATCTCCACTGCTGCTAAAAGCTTTCCAGCAGCCATGGAGGCACTGCAGCGTGATGGCTTTTCCATTTCTTGGACACATCCAGGGCAGGGGTCGGTGCCTCGGAGGATCGGGGGAGCAGAGCGGGCGGATTACGAGCAGCGCAGGAGAGGCTGGAGGGCAGAGCTGGGCACAGCCAGTGAGACTCCCACAGCCAGGCCCCCATCCTGCTGATGCACCCCCAGGATCCCACTCCTGCCCCCATTCACCCACCCAGATGCTGTTTAGGGGAAGAGCATGGATGGGAGTGCTGGATCTCCTCTCTGGGGCCAGATTTGGCTGTGCTCACTGGAGGCAGTCTGGGGAAAGTGACCCTTCTGCATCCCAGCTCCTGTTCACTTCCAAAGCTGTGTCCTCATCCTGGTCAGCTCAGCTTTGTCCAGCTCAGCACAGGCAATAGGGACACCCAGCACTGCTGGTGGTGGGTGACAGGGAGCTGGGGCAGGAGCCTGACAGGCCACTGATTTCTGCATATAACCATGAACAAAAATGACCATGGAGAGGGTGGGAAGGGGCTTGGGGTCAGCATCAGCCTTGGA
>NW_005054584.1:228848-233092 GCF_000277835.1 Geospiza fortis
AAGAGCTTTTTTCTTCCCTGTGTTGTTGAATGTACCCAAAGCCACCCAAACCTGACTCTCCTGGAGAGGGCTGGGAGAGCACAGCCATGCCATGACTTGAGCCAAGGGGTTGTCACTTGGATTTTGTCTGGGCAGGTCGATCCTGATGATGTTCTCACGAAAGAAGAGCAGATCTATCTCCTGGTGGAGGCCAAGGAAAAGTGTCAGAAGGACATAAAGGCCCAGCTGGAGAAGATCAAAGGTATTGTCCATGTGCTTGGGTGAGCCAGCCCTGGTGGAGCTGGTTACACCATGGGGAATGCTGTCCTCTCTGTTGGGGTGGGATGGGGCTGAGGACACACAGCTCCTGGGGCTTTGTGGAGCTCATGGCACCATCTGTGCTCTGGGTGCAGCCAGCACTGGCTCCAGCATTTTCCAGACGGCTCCATGAACACCACGAATGAGAGCTGTGGAGGGGCCTTGCCCCATCTGGAAGAGGTGGGATGTGTCCCCTTCCCTGGCTCCCTGCAGCTTCTCCCTCTGTCAGCCCAGGGGGATCTGTGGCAGAGTTTTCCTCCGCCTAGTCCAGCACACACCTGGGGAAGCCAGAGGTTATGCTGAGGCCCTGACTGGAGATGTGAGATGTGTCTTTGCTCTTTGGCCAGACCCCAGCTGCCCTCCAGAGTGGGATGGAATCATCTGCTGGCCAAGGGGCTCCCCCAGCCAGGAGGTGTCAGTGCCTTGCCCTGATTACATCTACGACTTCAACCACAAAGGCAAGTCTTGTACCTGGGCAGAGAGTGACCTCACCCTGGTGACGTCCACAGAGCAGGGACAAATCTGGGCTTCCCACGGGCCCTTCTGCTGCCACAGTGCTCGTTGCTGTTCCCAGGTCACGCCTACAGGTACTGCAGTGCCTATGGGACCTGGGCCATGGCTCTCAGCATCAACAAGACCTGGGCCAACTACACCGAGTGTGCCCTGCTCTTCTCCTCCGAGAGCCGGCGCCACCAGAAGGTGACCTTGTTTGTCAAAGCTGCTGGGAAAGGGGTGTGATGGGGGCCAGGGGAGGATGAAGCAAAGGCCAGGGGAAGTGCTGGGGGCAGGGGCTCTTCCCTCTTTGCTCCTCAAACCAGCCCTGCTCTCCCCGTGCTCTGGCAGGGAGGTGGAACTCAGTCCTTCTCTTCCAGGAGGTGTTTGACCGCCTGCACCTCATGTACACCGTGGGCTACTCCATCTCCCTGGCCTCCCTCATCGTTGCTGTCTGCATCCTCTCCTACTTCAAGTAAGGAGAGGCCAAAGCTCCTCCCATGTGGGAGAACAGGAACCCATCCCATCACCCATGCACACGAGCCCTGGGAGGGGGCAGCCCCCAAAGGAATGGGAACAACCCCAGACCCAACACAAACATCAGCCAATTTCCCAAAGCCCCAAACATCCCCAGTGTGACCAGCTCCTGATTTCTCCACCCTACTCTTGGACAGTGTGGACACCCCACTTGCTCCCAGATCTGGTTTCTGTGCCCAGACACCCCAGAGCCCACTCTGAGAGCCCCACTGCCTGAGCCTGAGTGTGGTTGGGCAGCTGGGGTTTGGTTGGTGTCACATCCCTTCTCTGCAGGCGCCTGCACTGCACACGGAATTACATCCACGTGCACCTCTTCACCTCCTTCATCTGCCGGGCCCTCAGCATCTTCCTGAAGGACATGGTGCTCTACTCGGGCACGGCGCCCAGCGACGCTGACAGGAGGGAGGACGACTTCAGGGGTCCCTTGCCAGGACAGCGGGGCCACCTGGCAAGTGGTGCATGGGGCAAAGGGGATTTAGGAGCCCTGATGCAATGGGATGTGCTTGGGATCCTCCCAGGCCGGGGCTGTGCTGCTCAGGGGGAGGGGATGAAGGTCCAGCTTTGTCTCTGGCCAGCTCCTCCCTGTCCTGGTGCCACACTAGAGACCAGAGCCACAGAGTACCTTGGCTGGTGTACAGGGAATACCTGTCCTATGGGAAGGAAGATGCTGGAATATCCCAGAGGAGATGCAGGTCTCTGCAAGAAGAACATGGGGCACATCTGGGTTTTGGTGACCCAAAAGCAAAAGCCACCAGGTTTTGCATTTGGGGACCAGCCTGACACAAGCATCTCCCACAGGTTGGCTGCAAGGTGGTGGTGACTCTCTTCCTCTATTTTCTGGCCACCAACCACTACTGGATCCTGGTGGAAGGTCTCTACCTGCACAGCCTGATCTTCATGGCCTTCCTCTCCAACAAGAACTACCTGTGGGTCCTCATCATCATCGGCTGGGGGGAGCACAGACCCCAGCCCCAGCCAGGAGCTGTGGCATTGGCCATGGCCGAGAGGGAAGGGCAGTGGGATGCAGGAACTGATTGGATGTGCAAAGGTGATGCTCCAACCCTGCTCCTCACTCTGTCCCTGCCCTTCCAGGTCTCCCTGCTGTGTTTGTGTCCATCTGGGCCAGCGTCAGGGCCTCGCTGGCAGATACACAGTATGTACACCCATCTTCTCCAGGGCCTTTGGGAGGGGAAGAGTGCTGCAAATGCCAGCAAAGTATCTGTGGGCACCAGAGCTTTTTGGAAATGAACATTTTCAAAAAGAACAACAGGAGGGAACACCATTCAAGGCTTGTTCACAGAATTGTCAGCAATGCAGAGCGATAGTGGTTTTGTTCTGCGTTTGGGAGGACGGTGGATGCAGGTTTGCAGCATAAATTGATCAATAAACAGCAGAGATGGATGCTAAAGGGCACATTCTGGAGTGAGGCATTTTAAAAGGAGAAAGGCCATCATATGAACACCAGGAGTTTGGGATGAGGTGGTCAAGGAGCCCTCATGAACATTAATGCTCATTTAAACCTGCTTTGCCCCACTATGATGGTTACAAATGCTTGTAGCATTTGTAGATTTACACAAAGCCCTCCAAGGGGGTGGAGAGTGGGAGATGGGGGTGGTGGGGTGGTTGGGGGTACACGGAGCTATCCTTCCCAGTGGAGTCAGGTTTCTCCAAGGAGTTTCTTTACTGGTCTTCTCAGGTGCTGGGACCTCAGTGCAGGGAACATGAAGTGGATTTATCAGGTCCCCATCCTGGCTGCAGTCGTGGTAAGAATCCCGTGCATGAACCTCCTATTTCCTTTTGGGGAAAGAGCATTGATAGAGACCAGAGCTGTTCACTTGTGGTCGCTGGAGTTTTGTCCCAGCTACTCCAGCACCCAGGGAGAGCCCAGAGGGATCTGGGGGCTCTGGTCCCTCCTGCTCTGACCACAGCACCACTGCCATGTCCCTGCCTGCACCTCACCCAGAGCTGCCTGTCTGTGTCCCTGGGGGTCCTTGGGCAGACCCAGCTCACAGCAGACACCACCACCACCATTGTGGGTGTCTCTTGGCAGGTGAACTTCTTCCTGTTCCTCAACATCGTCCGGGTGTTGGCCTCCAAGCTCTGGGAGACCACCACGGGCAAGCTGGACCCCAGGCAGCAGTACAGGCAAGTGCAGGCAGCACCAAAGCCTCGTGTCCTGCCTGTTCAGCCAGGATGGCTCCCCGAGGAGGAGGAGCAGAGGTGTGGGAAGGGCTGGAGGAGTGAGGAAGGGTGGCAGGACAGTGGCAGCCAGCTCCTCTGGCTCTGGAGTTCTGAGCTCCTCCTGCTCCCACCTCCAGCCTGGCCACTGCAGGCCAGGAGCTGCCCTGCAGGCCCTGGGGAATGGTTCTGAGGTTTCTCCTTCCAGGAAGCTGCTCAAGTCCACGCTGGTGCTGATGCCGCTTTTCGGAGTCCACTACGTGGTGTTCATGGCCATGCCCTACACCGAGGTCTCCGGGCTCCTGTGGCAGATCCAGATGCACTACGAGATGCTCTTCAACTCCTCCCAGGTGGGCTGACACTCCCAGCATTGAGGGATGTTCATCCAGGGAGGCTCAGGGACCTCACACTCCACCTCTTTTGGTCTCTTGGCAGGGTTTCTTTGTGGCTTTTATCTACTGCTTTTGCAATGGGGAGGTAAGTGGGAAGAGTGAGGAGCTAAGCTCCCTGATCCAGTCCCAGGCTGTGATAACCAGAGCAAAAAGCTCAGATCCATCCCTCTCAATAGGATTTGGAGGGAAAGAAGGGAAAGGGAGGGAAGAGGGAAGGGAAAAGGGCAAAGCAAGGCAAGGCAAGGCGGTTTTGCTGTCTCTGGGCACAGCAGCCCCCTCTGCTCTCCCAGGTGCAGGCCGAGATCAAGAAGGCTCATTTCCGGAGGCTCCTGGCGCTGCACTTGGGGC
>NW_005054584.1:233102-236730 GCF_000277835.1 Geospiza fortis
CCTGCCCGGCCCCGCCCGCCCGGGTTCATCCCCGGCTCCAGCACCTGCCCCGCGCAGGAACTGAGCCAGAGAGGCCGGGGGGAAAACACGGTGGATTTGACAGAGCTGACTCAGTGTCACCCCAAGCCCAGCAAGGAGCTGGAGACGATGCTGTGAAGCGGAGGGTGGATGTCCCACCTGAACGTGCAGATGTGCCTGGAAGGATGCTGATCCTCACACTTCGGGCTCTGCTTACACTTGCATGGAGAGCCAGGGCTGGGATAGCAGCCAGAACAACCCAGCTCCCTTTCCGTCAGAACCAGGGTGCAAAGGGACCACATACTCTCGCTCCTCCTCCACCCCAGCCCAAAAACAAGCCATAAAACCTCATTCTCCTCCACGTGCAAGTGACTGATGTGATCTCTGTGCTTGCAAAGCCTTGAGTCCTCACCAGGAGACACCACTGTGCTCGCTCCTACCCCCACAAGTGGGAGGTGACTTCTCCAGGGTGGTTAAAGCCCATCCCATGAGCCAGATCCTGCCTCGGACTCCCCCACCCAGCACCAGCTCCAGCCTCGTCCAGCCAGGGGGAGCACAGAGTGCCCGTGGGGCTGTTCTGCAGCTCACCCTGCCCTCCTTCATCCTCTGCAGCTCGTGGATGGAATGAACACCAACACACAACCACAAACTGGAGTGGGAGGCACTGGGACGGGGTGGGATGAAGGAGGCAGGACAAACTTTATGGCCTGGAAGAGTGCAGGGAACACTTGAATCCCCAACACTTCATCCATTACCACAAAGGTCCCTGCATGCACCTGTCGTGGCCCTGTCATCTCATCGCAGGCTAAGAAGTGAATAAAGAGAGTCTGTCTGGCTTGTTTCCACCTTGTATTCCAGCCTGGACACAGCAGTGGGGGAAAGGCTGGAACCCTGGCCCCAGCCAGGTCTGCTCTCCCTCTGCCCCTGCCACGGACAGCAGCCCCAGCATCCCCCTGTCCTGCTGGGAAAGCTCATTGGGAAAAGGCTTTCCCAAGGATTTGTGTAGATGGCAGATAAATGAAACAGCATGGTGGTGGTAGCATGGAGCATCTTCTTCCTACACAGCTCCTCAAGGCAGGAATTTCTTGCTAAGGACAGGGACCAGGTAAATAACTGTGTGCATTCCCATATCTTGCAGTGAAAAGCTATGGTGCAAAGTGAGTCACAGGGAACTGGAGGGACAAAGAGCCAGGAGCCATGTCAGGGAAGGGCTCTAGGATGCAGTTTTTAAATCACCTCTTGGAAGGAATTAGTCTCTTTGGAAGACACCAGCACAGGGCCAGATCCCCTGTCAGGGCAGTTGGAATGCTGCTCACACTGCTCCCTTGTTCCCAGGGATGGAAGCAGCCCTCCCCTGGACCTCACACTGCCCTGCAAGCTGACATCTGTGCTCCCTGTCACTGATCAATATTTAATCACTCTCTTCCCAAGAGGCTCCTGGGAGGTGGGAGAGGGGTGAGGAATTCCAATAATCCCACAAGGAGCAGAGGGAAATGTTAACAAGAAGGGGAGAACCCCCAGCATATGCCTCACATGGGGCTGGTTCCCAGTGGCAGTGACTGGGATCTGGGAAGGGAGGGAGCAGATGGCAGCTCAGACTATGGGGCTATTTTTACATTTTGTTTTGAAACTCCAATCTTTAATTGCAGCAATGAACCTTCAGGGTGAGAAGGGGAACACAACAGCTTGTAAAGCCCTGCCAGTCTGCCCTTAAACACCCTTGTCTTCACACTGAATGTGCAGAGCTCAAACCAGGGCAACAATTCCTGCCCAGACTGTGGGGAGGGAATTCTGGAAACTATTTTTAAAAAACTCCAGTGGATCAGAGCTGGTTTCTGAGGGGGCCCAAATAATCATGTGGTGTCTGAACTGTAGCCAGTTCAGGTGTCAGATCTTGGGGCTGGTGCTGAGCTCTCTTTCCAGGTCTGCCCATGACCCCACAAAAAGTTGGGGGAAATGAATCACATGTCCTGGGCTGTATGCTTTCCTCTTAGAAAGCAGAGGAAAATCTATTCTCCAGGAGACCTTGAAGCTAAAACGGGGTTTGTGAAACATTTTGGGGTGAGAGATACTAAGAAAAACCACAGGAAGTATTTTATCAGCTACAATCCACAACTTCTGGTGAGACAGACACAGTCAGATCTCCAGACTGTCAGTTCCCCAATCACACATCAGGGTAGCCAAAGGAAGAGGAGAATAAAAAGCACATGCTGCATATTTTTGTACCAGTAATAAAACATTTACTAGAGCAAGCAGAAAGTAAATGCACAGCTGATAAAGAAAACATCACAATGTCACAAAACCCTGACAGCTTCTGGTACATCTTCCAGTGGAAACGAGCCAGCGGTGGGTGCTGACATGTCCCAACTGAAAAGTTCTTCCCTACCTTGTGGCAAAAAAAAAAAAAAAAAAGAAGTTAAAACATGGGAATACACACAATGAGTTAAAAATGGGCAAGCAGGATTTTACAGATTTACTACATGTGTCCAAAACAAGGCCAGATTTGAGCTGTTTCTTTCCATTAATTGTTTTCTGAGTTCTCCCTAAAGGCTTCTGAGCAACAGATCCCTGAATTTCTGAATCTTCTTCCTTTAGCCACACTTCCTGGGGAGCTCCAGCCTCTGATTGTTGCGGTCTATCTACATTGTCTTCCCTTTTTTGTTTTTAATTTGAAGAAAGCACTCAACCCTCTCAGAACAGAGGGTGCATAGGCACAGCAGAGACACAGGTTTGCTATGCAGGCTTCCACCAGAATGAAGGATATTAGAAAACAGAAGGCTCTTCAAAAGAAAACATATCTGGGCAATGGAATTGGAATTAAAGTACTGATCACAAATAAGCCAGGGAGTCCAACCTACACTACAAGTGAATTTGTGGTTTGCTGGGATGGAGAAGGATTCCTCAAACAGCTCCACACACATCAAAATAAAAAACCAAAAAAAAAACCACCCAAAAAACCG
This sequence comes from Geospiza fortis, assembly GCF_000277835.1. Lineage (NCBI taxonomy): Eukaryota > Metazoa > Chordata > Aves > Passeriformes > Thraupidae > Geospiza > Geospiza fortis. Next base: position 236,081 of record NW_005054584.1, read on the forward strand.
AAACCAACTTGCTCTGCCCCACCTTAGCAAAGCAAATTGATACATTCTTAGTGGATGGGGAGAGAGGTAAATGGTAACCTGGAGACCAAATTATTTGGGGAGAATATGTGAAAAGGAGATGGAGGAAGAACTCACCATACTGACCAAACTGCTGCAAGATTAATGTCTAACAGGCAGGTCCTGAGCATCTCTAGGTGGACTGGACTGGTTTGTAAATGTGAACGCTGGTTAAGAAAAGACTAATTTATACTTCTATGGACAACAGTTTCTTAACGTTCCAAGGATGTGGAACAGCTTCTTTTTGTCAAGAAGATCTGTTTAAATCCAGCAGAGTCACTCGAGCACTGAATGTTTCAAAGCAGAACCCAGGGAGCTTTATCAAAATTATTTCTTTCACTAAGTGTTGTGTGCACTTCGTTCGGGTGAGTCTGTCCGCAGATGAACTCACATGGGGGTTCTCATGGTTTCCTTCTCCTGCCCCAGCTGCTCAACAACCAGTTCCCAACAACTCCGAGAAATCCTCTGGAAAACGACAACACCACCTGCAGAGATTCCAGGCTGCGAACCCCCAGCTTTTAACTGTCCCACCGGCTCTTCTTCCGTTTTGGGGGCTCTGGGACAGCAAAGCCATCTGTCTTGTTGTCTCCTCT
>NW_005054584.1:237675-243730 GCF_000277835.1 Geospiza fortis
GGCTCCCGGCGCTGGTCCAGCCGCTGGCACCAGCAGCAGAGCTCCCAGTCTTTTGGTTATTTAAACTTGCAGCAACAAAGTGACTCTTGTACTGGGACTGCAGGAAAGGGAGAGACAAAAGAGAGCAGGTTTGGCTCTGTGCTGCCCCACGGAACACGGAGTCATCGTGTGGTCACAAGCACACCTTGGATTTTGGGGCAATAGAATTCCTAGAAAAGGTCAGTCTTGGAGTGATTACATTCCTCCTGTGCTTATGGACACAGACTTAGTAACAGGCACCTCCTACTGGACAGCACCAACAAGGGAATTCTTACATTGTGGGGTTAATTTTTATACTGAAGAGAAAGAGCTTCTGTTTCCCCTTTTGATTGCAATTACCCTACTGCTGCCAAGAATCAAGCCCAGATGCAGAATCCAGAAAGAAAAAAGAGCAAAGAGGCAGCAGAAAACAAAGTAAGTTTGGCAAATTTGTGCAAATGTGTTCAGTCCAGCCTGTACCTAATTCCACCACTTGGCACTGCCATGCTGAGTGTGCTGCAAGTGACACAGCCACAACCACCACCCTCAACTTCCCTGAAATAACAGGGCTGCTGCATTTTCAGGGGAGAAAAGGAGTCCAAGCATGGAACCAACCTGGAAAGCTGCTTTCATTGCTGTCAGCCTGTCCCCCATGGCCCCTGTGGATGGCTTGTAGGCCTCATAGTTGCTCATCACACTGTTGTTGTTTCCACGGTCCTGTGCAAAAACACAAAGGGCAACTGCAGAGGTTCATCCCACACATCCCACTCAGTTCAACCACTGCTCACATCTATCCTGTCCCTGCACTCAGGAAATACATCCACTAAGGATGACAGACTTCTGGAGAGCCCTGACCAGTGGAATAGTCTGCTCCATTTTTTTTTTCTGCCAAGAATCAGACTGGAAATGGCTGGAAATTTGGAAGTAATTGATTACCATTTATTTTACAGTGACAGTCTATTTTATGAGGAATCTCCAAACCTTCTGGATCACTCTAGCTCTAAAAAAAACCAGCTCTTAACAAGAGAAGAACAGCACAGGAGACTTTCACTTGAGATATATGATCCTAACTCTGAAAGATGCTGAGCTATGAGAACTTTTAAAGCAGACACTGTAATCCAGTACCAAGACCTTTTAAAATTAAAGACTAATCAATACTAAGTGAAAAAGTTCCAAGAATCTGTGAACAACCTCTTCAGCCTCTCTACTTACAGTATTTTCTGAGCCCAGCCCGGGGCGCTCACGGTACCCCAGGCCACCACCACCAATATTCAGCTTCTTGCCCTTCCCTCCTTTAAAACGGGATTTCCGGAACCACGGGTTCTGTAAGAGAGAGAATAAACACAGGGAATAAAAAGCTTCATAAATGCATGTAATGAGGCTGAGAAAAAAGGGACACTGAGCATTTCAAAAGACAAACTCAAATACTGTTTTCCATTTAACCACACAGCTGCTGTAGGCAGTTGTGCCATGTGGGTCTGATGCTTTGAGTTACAAATGCTTTCTATGAAAAGTAATTTTACACCTTCAACTCTCATTCAGGTTAAGGTTTTGGGGGGTTGCATTCTGATAAGCCCAGGAATAAACATAATTTCCAATGCCATCACTTGGAAGCTCTGCCCTTGCTCATACTTTGGTTTCACTGATTTAGCCCAGAGCTTGGCTAAGGAGAAACAAGGGTTCTTTCAGCAAAACTTTTTGTTCCAAGCAGTGGCCAGGGAACGTCTGCCCAACCAGATCTCCTGTTTCCAGGTGTTTAAATAATAGTTGGCTGCACCTCTTTTTATGCCTTACAGTCTCTCCAAATGTGAGTAAGTCAGTTGGCTTCCTACATGCTCTTCTCAAGGCAGTCAGGGAAGCTCTGCCTCACTAATTCTGTCCCTTCTGAAAATGCTGCCTTGCTAAGGTGTCCACAGGCCTGCTAATCTATCTCTGAATCTGGAAGTTGCCAAAAAGCCTGGGTTCTCTTGCAGCTATACAGGCAGCAAGAGACAAGAAATTGAAGAGTTGATAAGTTCAGTGGCACAAGCACTATTGCTGCAGCTACCTGTCATGCCTATATATAGCAAACCTGCCAGAGAGCACTGCCAAGCAGGTGGAATGATCAAGCAACAACCCTTTCACAGAGGGAATGTCCCTGTAATTGTTTTCTAGTTTAGCTTTCAACTGAGCTGCATCTCCCAGGTGCCTGCTATAAATCTGACTGTAATGAGACACTGGAATGCTCTGCTGGCATCAGCAGATTACAGCTCCTCATTTCCTAGGCAGTGCCCGGCCCCAAAATAGATCACATACTGTGTTACAAAATCTTCATAGATTCTTTCAAAGGCCATTAAAACCACAAGGAAACCTACTTTATACCTACTTTACCAGGACAGATCTCCAAAAGGCCACTGCTAACACACGATGGAGCCAGCAACATGAGCTGGCTGATTTTGTGCTGAATCTGGAGCAAAACTTCCTCACCTCAAGTTCTGCTGGTTCATACCTGCATTGCCAAATCCAGCAGCTCTTTGGAGACGTGCTGGTTGGCACCCTCCAGGTTCCTGACGAGGTCCCCAGCGAAGTTGCTGTCCTTGGGGGTCAGCAGGGTGTAGGCCACCCCCTTCTCGCCTGCGCGGCCGGTGCGGCCGATCCGGTGCGTGTGGGTGTCAATGTCCCGAGCCACGTCGTAGTTGATGACAGTCTTGATGGAAGGGATATCCAAGCCTCGAGCTGGAAAAAAAAGCAACGTGGTGGGAAGTGTCGTTATCCCAATTAACTCAGAGCAATTCCTCTGGTACCAGGGTATCACCCTGCTCTGGTCCTGCGGGCAAAAGGAACGTCAGCTGATCAATGAACAGCAACCACTTCCTTAAGACACAGCTTTTCTTTCTGTATATTAAAAAATGTCAGGCTGTAATTTAGGCATCATAACCCCCCTTGCCAATGCCATGTACTGCACAGGCACAGAGTGAGACTCTTGGGGGTGTCTGTGCAGGGCTAGGAGTTGGGTTCCATGATCCCTGTGGGTCCCTTCCAGCTCAGGATATTCCATGGTTCTGAAAAGCACCTGGAACACAGTGTCCTGCAGGTACAGAACCCAACCTGGCTGCCTTTCCCTGAAACATTCTTGCCTTTCTGCTGATACCCACACCTTGTCTGAGCTGCTTTCCAGAAGGTCACGTACCTGCCACATCAGTAGCTACCAGGATGGGGATCCCCTTTTTCTTAAATTCTGAAATGACTTTATTCCTCTCGCTCTGGTCCATGTCCCCATGGAGCAGCCCCAGGTTATGATCCTCCTGCTTGAGGTTATTGGCCAGTTCCTCTGCGTTGGCTTTCTTGGTGACGAAGAGGAGGACGCTCCCCGAGGACGTGAACTCCACCAGGCGCCGCGTCAGCCAGTTCCACTTGCTGGGCCCAGAGGGGAAAATCTCCACAATCTGAGTGACATCTTCATTTGCCTAAGGGCAGAAATGTCCTCAGAGTCAGCAAGGTGGGAGCAATACACAGATTTCCCACACATTCTGCATCACAAGTAATACAGTGCAGGGCAGCTTACAGCACTAGCTGCAAGTTTTCTCTGAAACATTTCATTTTGACACATTTTAAAATTATTTCAAGGATGATGTTCCCATTACACAGTAATAGTTTAGATCAATGAATAGAGGCCCTGTGATTGAGCTGTGAAAGCTGGCGCTTTTCTCAAGCAAAATCAAGGAAATTTTTTCTCAGAAAGAAGAAGCTTCAGGCAGTCATTTCGTTTGTTATAAAGGGACCTGATGTAAAAAACCAAAAAATTCAGAGAACTGGTTGAAAGAAGGATGTTCTGAAGGCATCTTGTGAAATTTCTCATCAGTTTCAATATATTATTAGCAAAGTTTCTTCCCAGCAAGTTTATATCTGCCCACTTCATCAGCTTCCTACCAGATCCCAGCCTGCTCAGCTGTTACTGTCAAGCAAGTCCAGCATCAACATTCTCATGTAAACCATAGGACAAAGATTTTAACTTTCAAATTCTTCACTGCAGAAGTTGCAATGGCTTTGTTTATGCTTTTGAGACAAAACTGAAAGATACAATCATTGATTCAGCCTAATAACAAAAATAAACCACCACAGTGGAAAGGTCAACAAGATAAAAATAGAAACTCACTATTTCTACAACTTTCTATTTTTGCTAAGCACAAATTATTTAAAACTAACTATAAATGATGCTTCTTGCAATTTAACTTAAATTTCAGGGAACAGAAACAGAACAATTCCTTGCTCTGAGTGTCTCACAAGTATTATGGCATTACCTCTCCAATGTCTCCTTGCACAACCCGAATTGGGTCGATCAGAATGTCCCGAGCCAATTTCTCAATCTTCTTACGGAACGTGGCACTGAACAATAGGGCTGGAAGAGAAACAGGCTTCAAATGCCTTGAAGTAGAAATTTCCTTTCAGAACTGTAAAAACACTGCACAGATGTTGTGAAGGAGGACCTGGATTCCTGAGTGTCAGTGAACTGAAGCTGAGCTTTTATGGGTTCTAATGGAAATTACCAACCACTGTTAGAATACCACGGAATGGAAACACATAGCATCTGAAATATTGATAATACAGGGCTCTGCTGTGAACTTTCTCTCATGGCACCTCAGAACACTGAATTTCAAGGCATATGAACATGAATTCAGCTAATTATCTTTGCTCTGAGTGCAGTTGGTGGAGGGATTACAGAGAGATGAGTTGAATGCCCACATGTCACAACTGCTCCCTCCCAACAGCCCACGCTGAGAATAACACCAGTGGACTTTGGCACAAGTTTCCTGGTGTGGCTGCGTCCAGAACTGGAAATCCAAGCTCTGCTCCAGACTCACTGTTTACTCACTCTGTCTGTCAGGACGTACGTGGCTCGCGATTGATCTGACCTGGTATTCTGCAAAGGAGAAGAAATGCTCTCATCAACCCCGTAAGCTCATTGTTTAGAAAAATTAAGTAAAAATACAGTTTCATTGCTTTATTTAACATATAATCACAGAAAGAATGAGTGCTTCTCATTCACTATTTAATTTTTCAGACTCCCGAAGCTGGGACTGGGCACCCACTGCTTTCCAAAACAGAGACTTTGGTTCAATACGTACCAAACCCCATATCAAACATCCTGTCAGCTTCATCAAACACAAGGTAAGTGACTCTCTGCAGGTTTGTAGCTTTCTTTTTCACATGATCAATCAAACGACCCTAGTAAGAAAAAACTCCAAGTTTTTAAAGCACCTTTAAAAACGTGTTAATATACACAACCACCTAGCTGCTTTGCATCCTGACTTACCAGAGACTTACAACAGAAAACATCTCAAGGCTTCAGTCTAGAATTAAGTGTCAATATTCACATCAGAGGAACAGATTTTTACAACGTTTTTCAAGCTGAGCAGTGCAAAACCCTGGTTTTGGTGGCCACAGTACTTACTGGTGTGCAGACCACGATCTCTGCCCCCTCCTGCAGGGCCTTGGCTTGCTCCCACATGCTCCCTCCTCCGTACACGGCCACCGAGCGCAGGTTGTAGGCCTTGCCAAAGCGCTTGCACTCCGAGTGGATCTGAGGGTGTGACACACACACAGCACAGCTCACATCACACAGCTCTGAGACAACACACCTACCCTGGAAATGCAGCATGGAGCCTGAAATGCACTCTTAGCTGCTAACTTAATGGAATGATTCCAAACTCCTCAGGGGTGAGTACTTCGACACATGTGGATAATTTCCAGTAACTTGAGAAACCTACTTAGGCATCCAGCAATAATTTAACCTGCAGGTTCTATCCTTTTGCACATAAAATTTGTCACAACGCATACACAGCATTCTTATACCTAAAAATAATATAGGAGCACGGTGCAAAAATTTAAAATTTTAGGTTAGTCATGACTCTTCAAGAAAACAATGGCAAGAAAGAGCTGTGAGCTGGACCCAGGCTACTCATGCACAAAGTAGTTTTTTCAAATACTTTCCTGATGTTATCTGATAATTTCTGCCAAGAATTTTGCCTCCTTCTCCAAGCAGACTGGCTGCTCCCTG